>NC_084588.1:43339302-43439302 GCF_033807715.1 Cololabis saira | reverse complement strand
AGTACAAGGAAATGCAGCGTACGCAAAGGTAGAGGTGCCAAAGGCCAAACAAAGAGTGTATGATGACTTCTACTCTTGTAAGGAGGGGGAGACTGATCTGTACAGGTTTGTGACGCAGAGACACAGATATGGGAAGGATCTGCAGCAGGCTAGGGTGGTGAAGGATAAAGAAGGAAAGGTATTGACAGGAGCCAGAAGTGTGAGAGCAAAATGGAAAGAGTACTTTGAATAGTAGATAGAAAATGAGGGAGAACAAAGAGTCGAAAAGGTGACCATTGTGGACCATGAAGTACCAAAGATTAGTAAAGGTGAGGTTGGATTGGCAGTTGGTCCTTATGATATACCTGTGGAGATATGTGGAGGAAGTGTCTAGGAGAAGTAGCATTAGAGTTTTGGACTCCATTGTTCAACAAGATCTAAGAGAGCGAGAGGATGCCTGAGTAGTGGAGGCAAAGTGTGATGGTACCAATCTTTAAGAACAAGGGAGATGTGCAGAGTTGTGGTCTTCAAGACTACAGGGGAATACAGTTGATTTGCTATACAATGAAGCTGTGGGAATGCATCAAAGAAGCTAGACTAAGGACAGAAGTGAACATTTGTAAACAGCAGTATGGGTCATGCCAAGAAAAAATACCACAGATGCAGTATTTGCTTTGAGAATGTTGATGGGGAAGTGCAGATAAAGCCAGGGGGAGCTTTATTGTGTCTTTGTAGATCTAGAAAAAGCTTATGACAAGGTACTGAGAGAGGAACTGTGGCACTGTATGAGGAAGTCTCGGAGGGTAGAGAAGTATGTTAGAGTGGTGCAGGACATGTATGGGAGTCATAAGACGGTGGTGAAGTGTACCATAGGGGTGACAGAGAAGTTCTGGTGGGACTGCATTAGGGATCGGCCATAAACCCCTTCTTGTTTGCTATGGTGATGGACAGACTGACAGATAAAGTCAGACAGGAATCTCCATGGACTGTGATGTTTGCAGATGACATTGTGATTTGTAGTGAGAGCAGGGAGCTGGTGGAGGAACACCTACAGAGGTTGAGGTAGGCACTGGAAAGAAGAGGGATGAAAGTTAGCCACAGCAAGACAGAGTGCATGGAACATGTGGAGAAAAGTTTCTGGAGTGATGTGTGACAAAATAATATCAGCAACAAATGAAAGGAAAGTTCTCCAAGACAGTTGTGAGACCAGTGATGGTGTAGTTTTGGGACAGTGGCACTGAGGAAGGGACAGGAGGCAGAGCTGGAGGTAGTAGACATGAAAATGTTGAGGTTCTCTTTGAGAATGACAAGGATGGATGGGATCAGGAATGAGTACATCGAAGGGTTAGCTAAAGTCAGAGAGGCCAGATTGAGATGGTTTGGACATGTAAAGAGGAGAGATAGTGAATTTATTGGGGAAAGGATGCTGAGGTGTGAACTGCCAGGCAGGAGGCCTAGAGGAAGACCAAAGAGGATATATATGGATGTAGTGAAGAAGGACATGAGGTTCGTTGGTGTGAGAGAAGAGAATGCAGAGGATAGGGCTAGATGGAGACGGGTGACTTGCTGTGGCGACCCCTGAAGGGAACAGCCAAAGGGAAAAGAAGAAGAAGAAGATACAATAACCTCATAGAACTTCTTTTTAAATTTAACCAAAATCCACAGTCCACACATGATATGTATACCAGAAACCAATTTACAATATATTCCTAACAAAAAGCAAAATGCTGCATTCATGTGTAGTGGGTAAAACTTGTGCGACTGTACTCAAGGGAGGCCTGCATGGAGCACTGTGGGATTCATTAGTTTTCAGAAAGCAGATGACTCACTGTGGTCTTGCTGACCTCTTTTTTTGTTTTTCTCATTTATTCCTCCCTTTGCATCTCTGGTGTACTTAAATATGCTGCAAGATGCCTGCTTATCATTCAACAACACATAAACAGCAGCACAAATGAAAAGCAACCCATAAAGAGAAAATATAATTCACCTTTTCAAAGTAAAAATGAGCAAAACTTAATTTAGCAAAAACATTGTTCAGCATTGTTAAACAATCACTCCTGCATTTTCCCCACAGCACAGGAGCAAATGAACTGGCAAGAAATTGTGTTTTAAGAGAAAATTATAGCTTCTGAGTGAGTGGTTCTTTATCTTGCAGAGCGTGTGTGGGGGGAACAGCGCAGGCCTCCCTGCGGCAGCGACTGCAGATGAGGTTTGAGGCTGCTCTGGTATTACCATATACACCCACAGATTCACAAAAAATACTGTCACACCTCACTCTGGCTGTGGCATGAATATAAATGCCTGTTCTCCTTTTGGACGTATTCTACAAAACCGATAGTGAAAAATGTTCATGCATGACTATGTTCAATCTGGATAACTCCATATATTGAGTATAATGGGATAATGAATACAGTATAATAGCACTATGCATGACACCAAGATGTTATACACAATGCATGACTTATGTCAATGATCAGCTTCTTCAAGGAACTTTATTTTTGTAGCTGTTTCATGTTGTGTGTTTGTGACATTCCAACAAGTCACCTTGACAGCAGCGTGAATAATTTGAGCAATAAAAACAGAAATGGAACTCACTCCTGTCTGGAGAATATCAAAAGTACTATGTGAAATCCCCGGGGTAAATAGTTTTTGCATTCGTCAAGAATGATCTTTGATATATTCACTGTGTTCACACCCTCTTTTGATTCCAGTGATAGTTAGTGTAGTGAAAGAAAAATCCTTGCTCAATGCAAATGTGAAAACGTGTTTTCCTCCAAGAGATCTGGCACTTAGTGCGAGTAAAAGATCCTTGTGGAGTTTTATCTATCTATCTATCTATCTATCTATCTATCTATCTATCTATCTATCTATCTATCTATCTATCTATCTATCTATCTATCTATCTATCTATCTATCTATCTATCTATCTATCTATCTATCTATCTATCTATCTATCTATCTATCTATCTATCTATCTATCTATCTATCTATCTATCTTGTCTTGTGCATATGCAGTTACTGTAGCTTGATTACCTTGTAGGATCCATCCATCCATCCATCCCCTCTATAGGTCATCTCTATCACCTATCTATTTCCTCTCCTGGGTAAATTCATCAACTTCACAAAGACACCTGGAACAATCAGGGCCACTCTTTTCTGTTAAAGAAGAGCAATCTGCAAAGCTGCCCTGTGCAACCATCCAGGGGCTGAGCTCGGTACAGACAAGAGGAAGAACTCTGTCAACCTTTCTGATACGCCTCCCTGTGTCCAAACAAAGAGAAGGCTTACGCACGGGTGTAATTGAAGAGATCATGCAGTACCTGCATTTCTTCCTGCCAGACAGTTCCCCAGTCTCCACAGCTGTGCTGGCCAACTATCCCACAGAGGAATGAAAAAGACAAGGAAACAAAAATCACAAAACCAATAAGCAGCACTAAAGCTAAATTAGCCAAGGCTTTCTGGGAAACACTGGCACTAGCAGTATTCACAAGGGAAACCTGTTGTATTTTAAATCCCAATTCAGAGTAAAAAAAAAAAAAGAAAGAAAAAGAAAATAAAACACATTTTTTGTCTTTCTTGAAGGATGCAGTCTAATAGGAATTAAATAAATATTCAAAACAAAGAGAAGGCAGTACCAGATGTCAGTGTTACTCTCAGAACAACAATATCCCCAAAGACAGTTCATTCTGACAAACATCGGGGGTGAAAAGACACATTCAAGCTAAAGAAGCAAACAGCACATAATCCATCAAAGCTAAATTCTTCCATACCTGATTAGGAAAAAAAATCTTTGGGTACATTTTGACACTTCCCACTGGAATGACTCCCCTGCAAGTGTAGGCTCTTATCATTTCCACACATGTGTTTCTTCATAACAGAGA
The DNA here is from genome assembly GCF_033807715.1 of Cololabis saira. NCBI lineage: Eukaryota > Metazoa > Chordata > Actinopteri > Beloniformes > Belonidae > Cololabis > Cololabis saira. Next base: position 43,435,442 of record NC_084588.1, on the reverse strand, counting down.
AGGCTATCTGTTTATTATACACAATAAATTATGCACTATAAAAAGGGTCATACTGTCAAATCAAATTGTCTATATAGATGGATAATTAGGGAGTATTTTTGTGTTGATGTTACTATGTATTCATTGGACCTTTGATTAATGCTTTTGAGTTTGTCTGTGTCTGCTCTGTCCTCCTGCTAGTCAGTGGAGGCAGCTGGCCACCCTCCTTTAGCATGGTTCTGCTGGATGTATCTTCCTGTTGAATGGGAATTCCTCCCTGTGGCAGAGTGGAGGAGCTGCAGCCACTCAGGCTGATTAGGGCACAGGTGGGCCCAATCAGCCTCTCCACCCTGCCAGCCTTCATAAGGCAGAGCTGGACAGCAGCAAAGGAGTCGGAGGAGCTGCTGGTATGCTGCTGAGGAGCTGGGTGCTGCACGTGTGTTCTGTGTGTTGGGTGTTTGGCGAATAAAGGGTCTGCATTAAACTCTGTGTCTCTCCATCCTGTCGGTCGGGCCCCCGTGGCACTCACCGTGCTACACTGGCGCCCAACGTGGGGCCTGACGGGCGGAGAGGCATGGAGCGGGCCCTGGACGCGCTCGCCCAGGCCATAGCGGACCTGGCCGCCCTGCGCCGGGACCAGGGCGGGCATCAGCTTGCGAGGCTGGAAGCGCTGGTGGCCGCGGAGCCGCGACCGACACCTGCGCCACGCCTGAGGCTCGCCCCAGCAGCGCGGGAGGGGCTGGCGGCGCCGCAGCTGAAAGGCCGGGAGGCAGAAGCTGCGGGCCGCCAAGCGACGGCTCCCGAGACGGTGGGACCCGCGGAGCGACCCACCCCGGCACCACGCCTGAGGTTCACCGCGGCAGCGCTGGCGGGGCTGCAGTCGACCGGCCGGGAGGCAGTGGCTGCAGGTCGCCAGGCGACGGCTCCTAGGACGGAGTCCGAGGTGGAGTCCGAGGTGGAGTCCGAGGTGGAGTCCGAGGTGGAGTCCGAGGTGGAGTCCGAGGTGGAGTCCGAGGTGGAGTCCGAGGTGGAGTCCGAGGTGGAGTCCGAGCCGGAGCAGGGCTGCGTCAAGGAGGAGGCGGTCCTGGACGCACCAGTTTCGGAGCGGGGCCGCGTCACGGAGGACGCCGTCCTGGAGGCGGACCAGCGGCCGGCGCGGGGCCACATCACGGAGGAGGGGGTGGTCCTAGACGCACCGTCTGGCCATGGGCCACCATCGGCGCGGTCCCGAGAGCGGCGTTCTCGGCGGTCGGCCCGGCGCCGAGGACGGCCCCCTGACCGTTCACGCTGGTCAGCCCGGCGCCGAGGACGACCCCCTGACCGTTCCCGCTGGTCGGCCGGACGCCGAGGTCGGCCTCCCGACGAGTCCGGGCCTGGAAGGCCCGGGGCGCAGTCGGCGGTTCCGGGCTTCCTCTCCCGCTCCGAGGGGGCGGGGGGGGGAGTAGGCTCGGCCGGACGGACCCCGGCTCGAGTTTGGCGTTGGGGGTGTGTGGCAGAGTGGAGGAGCTGCAGCCACTCAGGCTGATTAGGGCACAGGTGGGCCCAATCAGCCTCTCCACCCTGCCAGCCTTCATAAGGCAGAGCTGGACAGCAGCAAAGGAGTCGGAGGAGCTGCTGGTATGCTGCTGAGGAGCTGGGTGCTGCACGTGTGTTCTGTGTGTCGGGTGTTTGGCGAATAAAAGGGTCTGCACAAAACTCTGTGTCTCTCCATCCTGTCGGTCGGGCCCCCGTAGCACTCGCACTGCTACACTGGCGCCCAACGTGGGGCCCGATAGGATGGGGAAGGGGGGCACGGAGTGGGCCCTGGAGGTGCTCGGCCAGGCCATGGCGGACCTGACAGCCGTGTTCTGCGACCAGGGCGAGCGGCAGCTCGCCACGATGGAGGCGCTCGTGGCCGCGGGGCGACCCACCCCTGCACCACGCCGGAGGGTCGCTGGAGCAGCGCAGGAGGGGCTGGAGGCGCCGCAGCTGAGAGGCCGGGAGGCAGAAGCTGCGGGCCGCCAAGCGACGGCTCCCGAGGAGGTGGGACCCGTGGAGCTGCCCACCCCTGCTCCACGCCTGAGGTTCACCGCGGCAGTGCTGGCGGCGCTGCAGCCGACCGGCCGTGAGGCAGTGGCTGCAGGTCGCCAGGCGATGGCTCCTGGGACGGAGCCGGAGGCGGCTGCGGAGGTGGAGTCAGAGGCGGAGTTGGCTGTGGCGGCGGAGTCTGAGTCGGCTGCAGAGGTGGAGGCGGACCAGCAGGGCGCCGTGACGGAGAAGGCGGTCCTGGACACACCAGCTCCAGACCAGGGCTGCGCCGTGGAAGAGGCGGTCCTGGAGGCGGACCAGCGGCCGGCGCGGGTCCGCGTCACGGAGGAGGGGGTGGTCCTGGACGTACTGTCTGACCCGAGGCCACCATGGGCCCGGTCCCGAGAGCGGCTTTCTCGGCGGTCGGCCCGTCGCCGAGGACGTCCGCCCGACCGTTCCCGCTGGTCGGCCCGTCGCCGAGGACGGCCGCCCGACCGTTCCCGCTGGTCGGCCCGTCGCCGAGGGCGACCTCCCGACGAGGCTCGGCGGCCGTCTGAACCAGGAAGGCCCGGGGGCGCAGACGGCTTCCTCTCCCGCTCCGAGGGGGGCGGGGGGGGAGTAGGCTCGGCCGGACGGACCCCGGCTCGAGTTTGGCGTTGGGGGTCTGTGGCAGAGTGGAGGAGCTGCAGCCACTCAGGCTGACGGGACACAGCTGTGGCCCGTCAGTCTCTCCACACTGCCAGCCTTATAAGAGGAGAAGCTGCTGCTGAGACGGGTGTTGGACTGGGAAGCTGCTGGTGATCTGTGTTCTGCTGTCGTGGTGCTTGTGCACGTGTGTCCTGGGTGTGAGGTTGAGTGAATAAAGGGTCTGCACTAAACTCCGTGTCCTCTCCATCCTGTCGGTCGGGCCCCCGTAGCACTCGCACTGCTACACTCCCCACCACTGTCAACAGCTTAGTCAAGCATGGTCAGGACTGGGTAATTGACTATATGCAAGTACAGTTTTGATACAGTGTTGGTTTCACAACCTAGATGACTTTACAAAGTCACATTTTAAATACAGTTGTATTCAAATGAGTTGTCTTATCCATCCCTCCATTAACTTTATCCAAGGTTGGGTCGCGGGGGCAGCAGCCTAAGCAGAGAGGCCCAGGCCTCCCTTTCTCCGGCTAGCTCTTCTAGGGGAACCCTGAGGCGTTTTGAGGACAGCTGAGAGATATAGGGTGCGTCCGAAATCCCGTACTAAAAAGTATATACTAAAAAGTATACTTACATTTGGCACACTTTTGAGTAAATATGAGTAGTGTGCATTAATTCGGACGTGCTATTAAGAGCGCACATGTCACTTCCTGCCGTAGGGAGGAAGTGATGTGTCACAGCAGCAGTAGCAGCTCCGCTCCGCTATTTCCCGTTTATTCTGGCCGAAACAAGATGACATTATATAATATTATTATATACGAATATTATAATATTAATGTTATGTAATAATATTATTATACTTAATATTATACTTATGACATATACGTATCACTTAGCAACCAAACGCCGCTGCATTGCATTGTGGGAAGTTTCTGCTCGGCTAGTGTCCATCAATCCACACTAATACATTCTCCGGAATGAGTATGCATTGTGCACACTATTGAGTACGTTCTAATCTTTCAGACGCACTAAAAAATCTGGCACACTCATTTTGCATACTCATTAGGGGGGAAGTATGCGATTTCGGACGCAATCATATTCTCTCCAATGTTTCCTGGATTTTCCACGAGGACTCCTCCCAGTTGGAGAGGCTCAAAATACCTCCCATGAGAAATGTCCAGAGGACATCCTTACCAGATGCCCAAACCACCTCAAATGGCTCCTCTTGATTATGAGTAGCGATTCTATTCCTGGACGACTTAGCTTGTAACCCTATTGCTAAGAGAGAGTCCAGCCACCCTACAGAGGAAACTAATTTAAGCCACCTATATCCGCAATCTTATTTTTTCAGTCACTACCCACAGCTCTTGATCGCAGGGGAGGGCAGGAATGTAGATTAACCAGAAAACAAAAAACCTTTCAACGTTCTTTTCACCATAACAGACCAGTAGTCTGCATTACTGCAGAAGCTGCACTGATTTGTCTTCCCCCACTTGTCAACAAGACCCTGTGATACCTAAACTCCTCCACTTTAAGCCGCACCTCATTGCCTAACTAGATAGGGCTGTATTGTGTTAGATTATATTTATATGAAATCAAACTTAATTTATTGAAATCAATTTGATGTAACTGGACTGCATTTAATTGAGTTTGAGTTGAACTTTGTTTATTTTCCCTGAGACTATATGTGTTATGAACTGAGCATTATACTTAAATTGAATTGAATTGAATCAAATTGAATCGAATAGAATTGAACATACAATGGAAGCCTCAACAACGCCTTCCCCTGTAAACAGATGGTACTGCTGGTTCAGCACCCTGGACAGTTACAGACAGGCACTCTGAAGTTTAATGCTGACATAATTTCAGTGTTTAATTCTGTTTTTCTCAAACGCTCAACAGTGTCTGTCCACTTGAAATAGTGAAACATGTATTTTACTATTACAACGTCAGTCTGTGTGCACAAAACCTCCAAAATGCCATGGATATTGTGTATTGATTTATCAGAATTTCCCTGTTGGGGTAGTTGTACAAATGTGCTTCTTTCATAGCCTTATCATTTTTCTCTCTATTTCTATACATTTATAACTTTGGATTTTGAATCAATTTAGGTTAGCCTTGTGGTATATTGGTGATAAGGGATGTTACTTGGCTTTTATTATTGAAAATATGAAAGAGGTATAGAAATCATACGCATGGATGATGGATGATAATAACTGTTGTGGATGGATGATGTGCTTTTACATTGGCATTTAATAAATGGTTACTCTTACTTATATAGATCTAAATGCATGTGTACAGTCAAAGTCAAAGTCCAAGTAGAACATTTAAATTATAAGGTTTAATGTTTAAGAACAAAATAAAGAAGACACTTTCCAACAAAACTTAGCATACACAGTGTTGCTATTATTATTACACAAGCTACTAAACCTACACTACCTAGTATTAATAATAATAGTTGTAGTATTAGTATCATGCAGATGTGTGTTAACATAGTGCTAAAACGGAAAAACATGTCATGATCTTAAAGAAGCAATTGAGGAAATTGAAATGCTCTAATACCAGCTAGATATAACTGAATTTTAAACATTAAACATTTATTAGTCCATAATATTCAAGTGTAAAACATTAAGACAGTGGCCAATAATAAAATAAATATTTTAATTCTGTAGTTTCAAATCAATTGAAAAATCAAGGTATGATAAAATCCCACAGCCAATAGTCATAAAAAGGAAAAATAAATCACCTAACAAAGGTAGAAGAAAAACAAATGCAGCCTTTGTATAATTTAAATGCCCCGAGCTTTCCGCTCTACACAAATGTTTGCCTTCTTACTGTGTGCCTTGTGGGCCCAAGCCATCCCCTCTTCCCATTGGCCCGCTTCCTGCTCATTATGCAAATCAGGGGAGTGGGCGTGGTCTTTCCAAAAAGTATGACCTGACGTCACTGGATAAAGTAGCACTTCCACGGGAGGGGAGGCTGGAGGTGCTTAAAAAAAAATGAGCGCACATGAAGCTATAAAGCACAAGATGAAATAAACAGGGCTGATTCCAAACAAAGCAGCTTATAGGCTGTAAAGGAACAGAAGTAAGAAGGGAGGAGAACCAGAGGAGTAGAGAGTGAAGAGTGGGAGATATAAAAGAAAGGGGGGGGTTGATGTTGCACTGTGGCACTGTGCAGTTGACTACAGAGAGAAAGGGAGTGGGGGGGAGAAAGGGAGGGTGTGTGTGAGAGTGAGAGAGAGAGAGAGAGAGAGAGAGAGAGAGAGAGAGAGAGAGAGAGAGAGAGAGAGAGAGCAGCCCGCCGGCCCATTGAGGAAAGATGGCTACAGTCACTGCAAACGGAGTGCAGCAAGAGAATGGATTCAGCACCACGAACAGCGCCGGCAGGATGAACGGTCTTACCATCGTCCAGAACACCATTCCAATGAAGGACCACGACGCCATCAAGCTTTTCATCGGCCAGATTCCCAGAAACCTGGAGGAAAAAGACCTGAAACCCTTGTTTGAGGAATTCGGAAAGATATACGAACTCACTGTACTGAAAGACAGATTTACGGGAATGCATAAAGGTTGGTTGTCTTGCTCCCCTTTCACTTTTTTTGCAATGTTGTGGACGCTGAGACGAGATAGGGAAGAGAGAGAAATCCCCCCCCAAACAACAACGTCCCGGACCAGTTGTGGGACAGAGAGCAGGGAAAGTGTGTTAATTTGCACATGTTTTGGACAGAGTGGGAGCCCCCTGAAGAGAGAGGCTGCATCGCTGTGCGAGGCTGAGTGGGAGAAACACGTGGAAGCGAATCGCTTTCAAGTGCGGAGTTAATTGTTACCGCGTCCAGCCAATCCACGTGAATACTACGGCTGAAAATGCCTTTGTGTGTTTACATTGACTGTGATGCTGAGTCCTCCGTGCTGGGGCCAGTGAAGGGGGCGGGACAGGCGAGCGCTCGGGACGCTGTGTTTTTCTGCAGCTGCTCGCATGTCTCCACAACTTCAAATTGTATCAGTGATAATAAAAACATTATTCATCATAGTGATAATTATCAGGCAGATGTAAATGTTTTTTTTTTTTTTTTCAGAGGGGCTGATATGCAAACCATCATCAGCCAGTCAATATCAGTGATGCTGGTGCTGGGATGCTGTTTTTGACCTTTAAGCAGGCTGACATGTGGAGTACTTTTCTCCAGCATTATTAGTTGTTCAAAATACTATTTGCGTGGCAGCTGTATTGTAATGTTGTTCCGTGGGCGTGTTTGCAGTCAGGAAGTACAAAGTGGGATAATAGTGGAGGCTGAGATCCAGTATCCATCGACGTCTGCCGCGCGCACACACACACACACACACACACACACACACACACACACCCCTAACGCCGCTTATTGTTGGAATCCGCCGGGCTCCGTGTTCACTTAGTAATTAGTCAGACAAGGCGCGGATCATCAGGGATCGATCAATCCTAATGATGGTCTTGTGATAATAATGAATGCCAGTGAAAAGATCTGGCTTGTATTTCAGGGAAGTGTTAAATATGTTTGTAATTAAATAAATAAACAAATAATAATAATTTAAAAAAAAATAATCAAAACGTACAGGTTCTTTTCAAATGATATACATAATTTTATAGCTTATTTATTATATTTGTTGGAACAGTTATTAAAAGTTTTGAATTACATCAAATTGCAATGAAAAGATTATTTTATTTGACTGTATCTGACTTTTTGTCTTGTCATTCAAATGTAAGGAAAATATATTGATATTCATATTTCTCTGGCTCTTTTAAATCTAAATAGAATTGAATTGTAATTTTGCAAATATTTGGGTGGGAAAGTCTCCTTAAAAGAGTTAATTTTGTGTTTTGTAGAGGGAGGTCTCAAAAAGGACTTACCTTTCCTGATAGAATCATTCATGTTTTGAATATTGTGTGGTTATCGTGGGTTGTGTGACTGGTTATTTAAAAATGGTCAATAGTTGCCATCGGTTCATAGCTACTATTAACGCTGTATTTTCTATTTGTATTATTGATAATTAGAACCATGGTTGGTCATTTAAACTTTGATAAAACAGCAAGAGTAGGGGTGCCTGAGACTGTGCACATTACTCTAACTCACATCTCTCTCACATACACAGATTGTCAACACGTTGAAAAATCATACACACGCCTCACATCAGGTAAAATATAATTCACTGGCAAGCATTTAAGGTTTAACATGGAAGTCAGTGCCTACACTTCATGGTCTTATTGATTAGCACAAATCAAGCCTTCTTGTGGGAGAAAAGCATCTCAGGCTCTGCAATGCTTTCGTGTGTCTGCACCCCTAAAGATAATCATTTACCACCTGTTTCTCCAACCACTAGACGCTTGTATTCAAGACGCTTTTTCTTTCTGGCATTCTGCTCTGCAGCCTGATGATTGATTTAAATAAAATTTCTGTAGTTCATGCTGTTACGCCCATCCTCGACCATCCCCTAATGTCTCTGGAGGACACTCTCGAGGATGGTTGCCACCGGAGGGATAATCCTGTTCCAAAGCCAGGCTGTACGCCCGCTCAAATCATCCTCCACCAAGGCCACTCTGATGCACGCAGTATGCCCACTTCATCCCGCGTGACACTCAAAGTCACTTTGGGAGCATAAGCATCCACATTTAATAAGATTTCACAAATGCATTATATGGATGAGTTTTTTTTTTCTTATTGGCCCCTCATTCAAACCTACATGTCTCCTGCTTCATCGATATGTGAAGTCCGTAGACAGAAGCAAGGAAGTACACGAGTAAGTTAATGGGATTAGTGTCATTAACAAAACAGACGTAGGCATATACATGTAAGCAGATGTTTTACGTGAGTAGAAGAGTTTAAACTACCTACTAAATTCCTTAACAAGGAGAGTAATTGCACTTTTAACTCTTAAATTAACTTAAAAAAACAACAATGAACAAACCTATAAGTAATCCTGGCAGGGGCCTTTCCATGAGTTATCTCCAGGTACTACTGCTTCTTCCCACAGTCCAAAAGCATGTATGTCAGGTTAATTGGTGCTTCTAAATTGCCCTGGGAGGGAGTGCGTGTGATTCTTTTGTCTATATGAGACTGGTGACTTGTCCAGGGGTGTAAGCCTGCGTTTTGCCCAAAGAGAGGTGGGATAGACTCCAGCAGATCCTTGTGACCCTGAATAGGAATAAGTAGGTATAAATAATGGATGGATGGATGGAAGCTTAATGATTAAAAAGGAAGCTAAGTACATAGTATCGAAAGTAGATTTGGATGTTACCATGCTCGTGAATTGTCCTTTCTCTCTTCCATGCCAAAGTACATTGTGTTATAAAACCTACACCCATAGTAACTTCAAACTTCCTGTATTGTCTTTTTCAGTGACACATTAATAATTCTATATTTTAGTAAACAAATACGTGCAGGTTTTTGACATTCAACTGCTGTAGCTTTATATTATGTGGATTAGTTGCATTTCAGATGGAGGGCATACGATCTTACAAGTCCCATTTGGCTCATGGCTTAACAGCCAGCTTTATGTTCCCCTGGGTGGCACTGAGTTTATTAAGCATGCAGATATGTCAGTAATCAAAGGCACCTAAATGCCTGAAGATTCTGGGATGCCTGTTAAATGTAGGACAGGACTATGGAAATGCAGTTCCCCTAAAACATTTTGGATCTCATCTTTCAGCTTATTGTTTTGGTCTTATAGTCAACTTTACTTTTAGTTCCACTCGCTTTCAGTTTTGTTTTGTCTTTTTTTTTTTTACACTAGAGCAGGCTCATGTTTTACTGTGAAATAATTCTAAACAGAAGTCTACATCACTCAGCAGACGACAACAGGCTGAAGAAGTTAGCGTCAGCTGAAAATTCATCAAGTGGCCATAAATGGGATTCCAAATGAATGCTAATGTTCTGGCAGTCTGATAAGTAAATAAACAACAGTTTGCAACCAAGTTCACCAAACCAACCAGAAGGTATACATCCTTATAACAAAAAGAGTTATTGCAGGTTAGAAAAAAACCCTCTAAACAGTGAAATGGTCCATTTAACGGGTCTGTTTGTTCAAAACAATTACTGGATAAAATGTGCTGAGTATATATATATATGTTTTAAAGCGTCTAGCTTGAGTGAACTTACATACGTTTTGTAGCAAATTGCAGTCATTATTCTACTCATCCAAGGAGTTTGGTCATTGCTGCTTGGTGTTAAAACCCGCACGTCAATAAAACCTGTCAGAGATGACTCATGTTGGATGGCTGATGTGAGAATCACTCGACAATTTCAGATTCACTCACCCAGTACAAATCTCTCAAATTATCTTTTTCCACAATATAGTCCAGTAAATAGTTTCATTTCAACCTTATGCTATTCTGTCAGGATGAATGGCATTAATCTACACAGAAAGCTGTTTTGTGTCGTGCATCTATTGTCATCACTGCAGCAGCAACAGATATTGAGCCTTTTCCTCTGTCTCCAATAAAATATTTTGCAATAATTGTTTGTGCATAGTGATTTAAAAGGTAGTTTGCATGCTGTTTGGTTTACAAAAATAGATAATGTGCCTGTGGATAGTGGCAAGCTATTATGTCAGAGGCCCAGGAGGCTCCCAGTGCAGTTACATTATCACAATTTCGATCCTTTTTTTTTTCTTTCTTATAACACACATATTTTGTTCACAGTCCGAGTAAGGAGTAGTGAAGAATATAATCAGTTTGCCTCTGTGATCTCTAAAAACATAAAGTTCATGATGATTTTGTTCTGTGCCATAAATATAGTTCGACATCTACTTTGAAATGCCTCTTCGGGCTTGGTTGAGAAAGCTTTGATTTGTTTCAGAGAGATGATGTATATGGCTGTCAGCGCCAGTTAGTAAACCGTACCTAATGGATGATTTGCAGCACTACCTTTTTCACAGCCCGAGCCCTGTAACAAGAAATTGCACCATAATTATGGATTTAAGAGTAGATCAAAATATGTCATGTTTGCTCATGACTAATTCATGATTCATTTGAAATTACTACAACAATTTGAACAGTTGTTTTGTGCTTTGTGAACTCTTACTTTGGGTATTTGTGGAGTCTCTAGGGACTTTTATGAATGTATGGGGAATTCTGCAATTCCTATTGCCCAGTACATTTGAGTAAATTCTGCAGTTTTTGTGATTAGGATTTTCTTTTCAGATAATCTTGCTGCCGTGTAGTTCTTTGTCATTATTTCTACGGTGGCCGAGACCCACCATTGCTGAAAATAAAAGTAACGCTGCAAACAGAAACAAACGCCGCTGCAAATAAAATAAACACTTAGCAAATAAAATAAACGCTGCAAACAAAAAGAAACGCTGCTGCGTATAAAAGAAACACTGCTAATAAAATAAAAAAAACGACGCAAATAAAAAAGCCACAACGGAAGTGAATTACCAGGGACTGTTTTTGCTGATGCACCAGTGTTGCACATTAAAAATTACACGTAGCGACGTTGACACTAACCTTTTCACTTATTTTCTCGTTCGTTGTTCTTCTTATTCCTCGCTCTTCTTATTTCTTCCTTTTCACTTACGTCTTCGTCTTCTTCTTCTCCTCTCACGTAAAAAACACAGGTGCATCAGCAAAAATAGTCCCCGGTAATTCACTTCCGTTGTGGCTTTTTTATTTGCGTCGTTTTTTTTTATTTGCAGCAGCGTTTCTTTATATTTGCAGCGTTTCTTTTATTTGCAGCGGCGTTTCTTTTTATTTGCAGCGTTTCTTTATATTTGCAGCAGCGTTTCTTTATATTTGCAGCGTTTCTTTTATTTGCAGCAGCGTTTCTTTATATTTGCAGCGTTTCTTTTATTTGCAGCGGCGTTTCTTTTTATTTGCAGCGTTTCTTTAATTTTCCGCAATGGCAGGTCTCGGCCACCTTAATATTAATTACAATGTGTCTTCACCGAGTCATATACAGTATGTCAGATGGTTTGACACTATTATTGTTCACGGTGCTCGTCAGGTCTTGATGCAGCCAGGCTGTGTTGTTTAACATCCATCATTTTGCTGAGCACTACGTTATAGCAATATTTAATGTCAGTGCCAGAGCACATGCATTGTTCAGACATGCTGAAAGTTAACAGGGGGCAAATCTTTTGCTTGAGTAGCGTTATCTATCAATCCGTCTCTGATGCTGAGAAGACTCTGAACTATGCCACACACCCAGGAAGAAGTAATTCAAAGAGTTGTTAAATATCCTCATCCATTCTTCTCTCCCCAGTAGGTCAATGCAGTGTAAGTGGCTATAAATAGTCCACAAAATTTGACATAAAAAGCTCTTTAAGGCATTGAAATGTCAAACTGCGTTGAAGCAGTCTGACATGCTGGAAGGAATGATGTTGAAACAAATCTGTTTAAATTGTGGGAAGTTCTGTGGTTTTCTGTGAAATTAACTTCTTTTGACTTTTAATGGCCACTGAGTTGCAGGGCTGTTCTCGTGTTAGATTTTATCCGCGGCAGGACCGTTGTAGAGGAAGTGGTGGACAGTGATTGATAGTTTGTGTAAGCTGAGTGACAGGTGTAGCTTAAGTCTACAGATGACCTCTTTGATCATTAGAAAAGGGGCTATGGGTGACCCAGACAGCTAACGGCTGTGAACAGACTGCTTCCGAAGTAGACACAGTGAACAACTGTGAGATGGAAAGATGCTCTGCTGGTAGTAGCGTGTTTACCTCACACACAGGAAGCAGAGGACAGATCATTGCATCATTTTTGGCTAGCTGTTGCTGATCTATTTTGTTTGTTTTTCTTCTTTTTTGGTGGGTGGAGTTTCATTAGCATTTTTTTTTTCTCAGCTTTATAAAAATCTTCCATCATGCACATATTATGAAGCTGAAGGAGAGAGCAGATAGGTCAGCATTTATGAATGTTATATACATTTGTTCAGCAGTTATTTCAATTATGAGTACCCGAAGCCTTGAAAAAACACACACAAATGGTTCTTAATGCCTGAATTCATGCAGTTTGAGCACAGAGTCATTTCCATTTTAAAACAAATTGTTAGAAAACCATAATGGAGGGAAAAGTTTTTAGAGTAATTACCCAAAGCGTGTCTTGCAAAGGTAAAGACTATTTTCACATTTCCTGCTTTTTCTGAACCTGTTTGCTAGGTTTACTTTTTCATTTGCTTTACATACAGTTGGCTGAACTTTTGTCCTTCACTAAAATTATAGAGCGGTAAATTGTATTTGATTACCAAAGTATTATTTTCACCCCACTTAACCTGCTCATCACAGCAAGTCAAGAGTTCGTCTGCTGAACCGCCGTCAGAGCTTACCCTTAATTTTAGAACCTCGTCCATTTCTTCTCCTCCTTTTTCTTCCTCTTCTTCTCAGCTAATGCAGGCAATTTATTACCCCCAATCTTTGGTCAATATTTGGGAGAAAATTAAATTCACCAAAGGATGAAGCATATTAAACTATGAATATGATAAGCATGAATCCTGCTTAGAACAAAGATGAAAATATCAATAATAAAAAAAAAGAAAATCATCCCTTTACCAACAAAAATAAGACATGACAATAATTTTCCTGAATTAACATTATATACTGCACCAGCCAGAGTGTTAGATTTTTTCCTTGTAGTCAAAATTGAGTTTTGGGCTGGTAATCTTGTGCCTGTTTGAAAAAGCTTTGTGATTAAAGAAAAAAGAAAAACCAGTTTTGGAAAAAGTCCTCTTCTATTACAAGGGGGTGATTGATAGTTTACAAGTGTAATCCCATGCCATTTAGTCAACTTAAAGTTTTAAAGAAAGACGCCAAACTGTTAGCAGAGTATAAACTCCTGTTATCTTCTGACAGACAGTGTTTTTTAAGCTGAATTTTTAACAAATTCTGTCTTCTTGATGCAACTACACCACTTTGTTTTTAGTTTCACTCGTTCCAAGTGTTTTCCAAAAAGCACTGAAGACTGGTAGAAATAAAGCTCACATCTTTTAGGAGTAACCACATTCAAATTGCCCATTTGCAAGTAAACTACCTTCAAATTTTGATTTAAGCAAAGGACCAAGTCATTAGGCATGGAACTTACATAAACCATTAAAAGTGTAATTATTGATCACGTACAATGTCCTGCAAAATGTTATGTCATTATTTGTCTACATGGTAGTTGATTAGAAATGATTTATTAACATTAAAATGCTGTTATTACTAGCAATTCAGTGTTGTAGTATTTCATGTTTACTTACAATCATATTTATGATTATATATATATATATATATATATATATATATATATATATATATATTTTTTTTTTTTTTTTTTTTTTTTTTTTTTTTTGAAATTGTGAAAAGACAACAATAAAATATTTTGATTATATATATATATATATATATATATATATATATATATATATATATTTTTTTTTTTTTTTTTTTTGAAATTGTGAAAAGACAACAGTAAAATAAAAGTAAAATCATCAATTATCATCAAAAATCATCAATTGTGAAAAGACAACAATAAAATAAAAGTAAAACAAGATAGGTTAAAATGTAACCTCTTTCATCTGAAGACATTTGTAGCACAATAAAAAAAAAAAAAAATGATGACCAAAAACCAGTTTAGAAGTCGACATTTGTACTCAACTGTATCATTTTGGAAACTTGTTTTGTATGTTAAAAGAAAAAAATACAGTAAACTCATGCATTTTTAAAAGTATTTTGCTACATTCAACAAAGTTTTTTGATTAAAAAAAAAAAGTCCTAACAATGGGTTCCATCTTGCTGCCTTTAGCCTCTGACTCACATCAGCCTTCGTTCTGATATGTGCCCCTGGAGGCTTTGGTTCGTTCTGCACAATTTTGTAATCCTGAAAAGGATGAATAGAGTTTCCCTCGGCTTCCAAACTATTCCACTTCGATGTGTGGCACGCTGTTTCATCAGTGTCATTTAGGTGATTTTTCCTCTTGAGTAACCGCCTACTTGTGGAGGCGGGTGAAGGTTGTCCTGAAACTGAGCTCTTTTTGGCCAGGCGCCAGAGTGTGCTGCTGGCTTTTGGTGATGATAGTTGCTAGGCATGCTGGGTATCATCTGGATGTGTGAGAGTGCGTGTGTGTTTGTGTGTATTCTCCCATGGGAATCCTTGGCAGTAGGTGTGACATGTAGTAATGGGAAATTATGCTGCACAGTGCAAAACCTCTTCCGAACAGGGTCACCCATTGTCAGCTCTGCCAAGCACGTAACAGAGCAACAACTCAGCCTTTAATGAAAGCTGTCACATTTTTTTTCAGAGATGTATTTACTATATTCTAGGTATTAAAATTCTGTTTCCTGAATTATCGTACCCAGGGAAAAGTCTTCGGAGATGGTTTCAGCTCATCACTATGCATCCTGAACTGTTGTTCAGTAACTATGATACTAATCATTCATGCAAAAGAAATAGGAAAAAAAAAAAAAAACAACCTATCCACAACTAGTCGTTGGCTACCTTTCCATTTAACTTTGACCTCAATGTAGTTTTTATTCCTGGAAGTCTGACAAGTTCTTTGTTTTACTTATTCCATTTTACGACTCATCTAATCTCGACAGACAAAGTGGCAAACATTTTTCTTCTCATTAATGGTGAATAAATGCATGAGTTCACTGGATCTAATCTGAAGGGATTGTCCTATTTAAAAAAAAGTTCAATCTTATTTCTCGAGCAGCATCTTATTCTCTCTGAGGATATGGAGCTATTAACAGTTTGATGGGGTATATGTATTCCAGTAGCTGCTAAAACTCCTGTGAGTGTTATTATTTTGGCCATCTGTGGATTACTCTTATCTCAGTGAAATCCTAACTCTCCGGCTGCATTTAGGAAGGTTTGACTTGACTGGATAGACACTTAATCTTTGAACAAACATGATAATAGAGGTGCACGGATGGCTTCACGTGTTTACAATGCAGCCTGTGGTTTAATAATAGAGTAATGAAATTAAAAATAAGTTATAGTTTCAATCGATAGTAAACTACTGTTAGAGCTTCTGTTCACATTGTATAAAAGCTGTTCTTTTTTTAATTATCGTTTTAAGTACCGTATTTTCTGGACTATAAACCGCTACTTTTTTCATAGGTTTTGAACCATGCGGCTTATACAAAGGTGCGGCTATTCTGACGATTTTTCTTCCACCGCAGATAAATAGATCAATAAATACTGGTTATTTTCTCTTGGTTCTATCCCGTTTTAATCAGCTGTTAAATCAGTTGCTGCCGTGTTAAAAGACACCGTTAGGAAAGGATCTATTTAGGTACATACATGTACATAATTTACAATTCAAAATCCTTCTGTACATGTAGTAAATATCTAATCTAACAACATAAATATCTGCGGCTTGCATATCTTTTTTTTTTTAAATAGAGCGGATGCGGCTTATATACAGGTGCGGCTTATAGTCCAGAAAATACGGTATGTACTTAAGGTTGAAACCACTGTGGTATGAATACGACTTGTTATACTGCTTTGTGATTCTCCTGACTGCAAGGATCCCAAAAACAAAACTCTTTACATCTATTTTGATGCCTAAATCTAAACCACACTTTCAATCTAATGATTTTTTTACCATCTTTCTGCTTTCTCCCTGATACCGCAGGATGTGCCTTTCTTACATACTGTGCCAGAGAGTCAGCACTGAAGGCCCAGAGCGCCCTCCATGAACAGAAGACTCTGCCAGGGGTAAGTGCCCCCAATCTGCCCTGTGTCACAGGCTAAAGCCCTCCGGGCTACTGGCCTTGCACCCAAACCACATCACTATTACCGATTATCTCACACTCGCCACCACATTGTGATTCACGGGGACACAGTGTACATCCAGACACACATTCAAGAACTGGCACACAGATATGAAAACAGATGGACCGAGTCCCTCTTTTTTTTTTTTTTTTTTCTCCTCAGTCTCCATCTCCAGCCTCTGTTTCGTGCTCATCCCAACACACACCATCACTTGCTCACTTACACAGACTCACACACCCGCAGACATACTTAAAGAGTGCGAGTGGCCTATCTCACCTTGCAGTGTCTTATTACACTAATCACCCCGCCGGAGATGTTTGATAAGCGCTCCTTCATAACAGCCCGTGCCGTCCTTCCCCTGTCCTCTCACAATATGGCTGCCGCAGACACTAATTGCCTTGAGGAATCCCACTCTCATTATCACATATAATCAAACAGTAAGTACAAACAATCATTTTACTATGTATATCACCATCTGGTGTTTTTCTTTTAATTCTTATCCATATTTTTTTTTCCTCGATTTTATTTTTCCACGCTCGTCCTCCATCATTTTCCTCGTCGGGGCAGGTTAATTTTTCAATTAAAATAACAGCCTCTTCAAAGGAAACAGGTAAAACCTAGCTAGTGGTGGGCTCTTAAGCCCACCCAGGAGGAGACCCTCAATCCGGGATGAGTGTGAGCTTGTGCTGTCTGTCTGTATTTGATGTGCAAGGAGGGGGATTCGACTCTCACATCGGGGGAATTATCGAGGTGTGATTGAATTACGCCCGCAGGTCCCCCCGGTGGAACAAGCTGCTGTAGTGGCCAGACGCCTCGCCGGGCTCCAACTGCCCCGCCTTTTCCTTTTTACCATCAAGACAAACCGCCCAGGTTTGGTCTTTAATCAGAGCCTGAGGATATTCTTTTAAATCTCCAGGGGAAGGCAGAAGGAAAAAAAAGAGGAAGCGGTTGTGCACAGTTACTCTTTTGTAAAGCGAGGTAGAAGTTGTCGGTTGCGCTCGTGGGGGCTTCACATTGTTCTTGACTGCTAGGTTAATCAGTTGTTTACTCTTCGGCGCATATCGCTGAGCGTTACGTAGACCGGTACGCCGCGGTGGAAGTGTCCCCAGGAGAGAGAGGGCTCCCCGGCTCCTCACTGCCTCCCACAGCTTCATAATGAGATGATTGCCGTGATGGTCCTGGATTGGTGTTCCTGGCTTTATTGCCCTCATGGAGGGACATTCTTGTTTGTCTTCTATCTAGAAAGAGGTTAATGGCTTGTTCTGTGGGGTTTGAGTGAACATTTTCCCTGTACAGCTCACAGCAAGGGGTCAGTCCTGCAATCTCAGACCGAGCGCAGCTTCCATACTGAAGACTAATAAAGATGTTCTGTGTGTGTCTGTGTGCGTGTGTGTGTGTGTGTGTGTGTGTGTGTGTGTGTGTGTGTGTGTGTGTGTGTGTGTGTGTGTGTGTGTGTGTGTGTGTGTGTGTGTGTGTGTGTGTGTGTGCATGCATGTGCATGCATGTGCGTGCATGTGCGTGTGTGTGTGTGTGTGTCTAAGATGCACAGAGATAGAGATAGCAGCAGAAATGGAGAGAAAACATGGGGGGTGCAAGAGAGACAGACAAAGATTAGGAGAAGTAACACTTCTGGTCAAGTTTTATTGTCACTGTCATGGCCTAATGGTTTGAGATGCTCATTCATATAATACTGCCATTTTAGTGTCTTCTACACTCTGTTGCAGAGACGATTGTGCAGTCCAGTTGTGACTGTGTGTGGTTGTGTAATTGTGCGACTGTCAGTCAACTAAATTCACATTTTGTTCCAAGACATGTGGTATTAAATAAAAAATAAATAAAAAAAAGCTTGGCTATGTCCCTCAAGAGGATTAATAATACAAAGGCTGCACATTGGTGGATCATATTTGCATTAGCAGCGGCACACTCTTAGCTGTATGTTTTATATGTTATAGCATTGCTGGCTGAGTTATAACTGACAGTCATTGCATCCATCCTTGTCTCACTCACGCAGATGACATCTGGAGAGAGCCAGACTGCTCAACCACGCATTCCCAGCATGCTGTCCTTGTCTGGATTCTCCAGCTAAGCTCGTTGTTATCGTCAACGTTAGATCAAAGCTAACCTTCGTGACTGGGAATCTGCATGCTTCTAAAATAAAAGATCTCCATTACACTTGTTGGTGGCAACCTTTCTCTTTTGTAGGGGTGAATTTCTTCAACAATTACAACGTACTCCTGATTTAACTGGATGCTGGATGTAACTCAACTTCTATGAGTACATAGGGAGCTAATAAATGTTGAACAATAATCACTTTAATGGCAATTACAGCAGTGGGGAATGGAAGGAAGACACTGTAAGAGATCGTGTGCACAATCATTGAACCGACAAAGTATATATGCCGACAGGCAGTCATGATAATGACACAACAGCCCTCGGCTATACAGGCGGAATACTTGTTATCCCTATTATAGCCTATTAAATCCAATATTTTCGTTGCAGAGAACAGTTTTATTTGAACAAAGCTATATGCCATGTAGGCATGATATATAACAGCCAGATCACCTTAGTTGTTGCAGCTGCAACATGTAAATACATTGTTGAGATGCTGCACATTAGGATGTGGGGGATAACACATACAGCTTACACATTTAGGCCTTGACTTCTGCATTGATCTTACAAAAGAACAGGAATTAAGCTTTAGAGCTAAAAATCTATGCACTTTTGCACAAAGCTCTGAAGCATAAAGAACATTAGACTTCAATTATTTAAAGTCCCTGATTTGACCCAGACTTGGAAATAGTCCAACAAGTAATTAGGAGGGCAAAGCATGTATGCATGTGAATGTGATGATCTAGAGATCAGCTGGCTTTCCTCAACAGACAAAGCCAAGGCACTGCGAGCACGGACTGTGTAATGGAGACCTGGGGTTCTGTTACCTCATACTGAATAATATAGGGATATTAATTAAGACTTAATTAAGACACAGGAAGCTTTCAGTCTGTAGTTCTCTCTAGTTTGGTGCCAAGGGAGCTAAAGAGTAATGCTAAGTCCAGGATAGGCTGCGTTTATGGTAATGAGAAAGATTATCCAGTTGCTGAGGTTTATTTGACCATTGGTGGTCAGACATGTCTGCTGTAAGTGGCTTTAGTGCCCAAACTGCCATATGTGGTCATTCTTGGTCTAGATGTATCTACCCTCTTAGATTAAATGCACTGTTGAAAAACTAAAAAAAAACCAACAACATGTGTCTCAGTTAGTCTACAGGAATGGTGGTCTCAATCCAGAGGTGTCAAGTAACGAAGTACAAATACTTCGTTACCTTACTTAAGTAGAAATTTTGGTTATCTATACTTCACCGGAGTAATTATTTTTCAGACAACTTTTTACTTTTACTCCTTACATTTTCACGCAATTATCTGTACTTTTTACTCCTTACATTTTAAAAACAGCCTCGTTACTCTATTTCATTTCAGCCTTTAAAAAAAAAAAAATCCAGTTAAATTGCTCCATCCGGATAGAGTGAATTTGGTTGTGGTTGTTTCAGATGTTCTTGTCCAGTTTTGTTCTTACATCCGTTCCCTCAGATTCCTGCAACTAAACTTGGATGTACATTCCAATAAAGGTTAGGATAAATGATAACATGCCTCTGAAGTTTGACTTTTTGCACCATTACAATACTTATAGGCAACTAGTCATCATATCTTCTGCTCCCTCAAACACATGTTAATGCTCAATAGTACACATATATGGTTCTTTAATATATTTGCATTATACTAAGATGCATTCATTTTCAATGGTTTTTATCCTTAATGGCCTTTTTCCCCCTTACATTACTTTTACTTTTGTACTTTAAGTAGTTTTGAAAACAGTACTTTTATACTTTTACTTGAGTAAAAAATGTGAGTAGATACTTTAACTTCTACAGGAGTATTTTTAAACTCTAGTATCTATACTTCTACCTGAGTAATGAATGTGAATACTTTTGACACCTCTGTCTCAATCAAAGAAAAAAAAGAGTCACTTGATCAGAATGTTTGCTTGCAGGCAGGCTCAGGGTTTTCAGGTCTCATTTGAGATGCGGTTATCACCGGGGCGCAGAACGAAAGCAATTCCCCCAAAGAGCTGCCACCTTACAATTAAGAGTTTAAATCAGACCCAACAAGACTAGACCTTTTTGGTGTAAGTTTGAGCACTGAGAAGATACATTTTCGGCTAAGTCACAGGGTGTACAGTCAGAGGCTGAGACGTTTTTTTTTTTTTAGATTTAGATACTCCATGAGACGTAAAGGTCAATCTTATATTAAAGTCATGGTTTTTTACTTAAGGTATCTCATGTCAAGGGGGAGGTAGAGAGGTTGTTGTGGCAAACAACATTTTCTAAAGGTTGAGGCTTTAGCTTAATAACCAGTGTTGGGTAGAAACGTGTTAGTAACTAATACTCTAATGCACTACTCTTTAATTAAAGTAACTCAGTTACTGTTACCCTAGGGTGTGTTTGTCTGTTGCCGGGCGATGACTCGTGGAGAAGCGATGAGGAGGAGGAGGAGTTTGTCGCTTAAATGGAAGAGAAAGTGTGAGTCGGTGGAAAGACATTTCCCAAAACAACAAAATGCAACAGAGTCAATTAGAGGTCTGTTAACAAGTACGAACAATCCCGTTTGAATAAGTTGAATTGGGACATAACTTTGCTGCAGCGGCTGAACAGAATCATAATATCAGCAGAAGTTGTTTGAGGAAAAGGCTGTAAATGTTTTTTTTAAGAATATTTTATGGGCATATACATCAGCAGTTGCTTCATTTGCACGGTGCTGAAAGCACTTTTATTTTGCACTTTAAGTAATACACACAGCCTGCTTTAAATACGTTGCTGGCATGCAAGTTGAACATTGCTCATAGATTTCATTTTTGAGCAGCTGCTATGTTATTTTTTATTTATTTATTCATTTTTTTCCAAATCATTTGCTGGCCTGACTTGAATAAATTAGTGTTGAAAAATTACTTTGTTTTTTTATTCGGTTTTATATTTTGTACAAAACTGAAATTAAGTTATATGGAGATGAATAGGAACATTTTTAAGAATGTTCTTTTAACAGGTAACTAAAAAGTTACTTTTAACAGAAAAACAATATCTTTGTGTAAGTAATCAACAAAGTAACCAAGTTACTTTTTCAGTAACTAGCACAACATTGTTTACCGTAGTCACTTATTTCTCTTTGTCATTCAGTATGTGAGTCTCCTTTGTTCTCTTCATAGGGGTTCTTCTCATGTTGTGTGGCCAGACCTGTGCACTGAAACACAGCTGTTTTGGCATCACATCAGACATTTCAGATCACCTCAACAAAGGACTGGTTCATGCTGTTCTTTACTTACTTATATCACTGAAAGCCTGACAAGTTGCCACTTCCAAAATGCATCTGTTTCCAATAGCTGTCATAGCTACAGAAGTCCTCACAGTTTGTGGAGCAAGTTTCCCGTCAACACTCCTTGAGTAGATTTAATAGTTGCGATAGTTATAGTTAATTCCACCAAAATATTAAATAAAATTGTTGCATTGATTTCATCTAAAATCATAAATGAATAAACTAATCCAGGACCCAAAAGCTGGTCATGCAGCAGCTTCTTATTCGTGTAGCCAGTGATGGAGAAGAAGTTTCAGTTGTTTTCCACAAGCAATGTAGAGGCTGGTTCAGAGACTCTCACATCTGTAACCCTCTTAGCAGGAAGATGAGAGTCCTTTGATGCTTACAGATTGTTTTTCAAAAATGTACAGGTTTTTTCTTGAGTCTTGACTTTGCAGGTCAGTTTAGAAAGATTGCTTCTACCTACATCAAGTTGTACAGAATTCATTAGCATCCGATTCAAAATCTCAGGAATGGGACTTGAACTAATGTTGGAGCTAGAAATGACTGAAATAGCTACAAGTGAAGAGAGCAGTTTGATTATTTTGGTCGCAGGATAGTATGTCAGTGCTTTTTTCAATTTTTTCAATTTAGTCCCTGACCTGAAGTACATTTGAATCTTATAACTCTCAGAGGTGTCAAGTAACGAAGTACAAATACTTGCTTACCTTACTTAAGTAGAAATCTTTGGTTATCTATACTTCACTGGAGTAATTATTTTTCAGACGACTTTTTACTTTTACTCCTTACATTTTCACGCAATTATCTGTACTTTTTACTCCTTACATTTTAAAAACAGCCTCTTTACTATATTTCATTTCGGCCTTTAAAAAAAACTATCCAGTTAAATTGCTCCATCCGGATAGAGTGAATTTGGTTGTGGCACAGATGTTCTTGTCCAGTTTTGTTCTTACATCCGTTGCCCTCAGATTCCTGCAACTAAACTTAGATGTACATTCCAATAAAGATTAGGATAAAAGATAACATGCATCTGAAGTTTGACTTTTTGCACCATTACAATACTTATAGGCAACTAGTCATCATATCACAGAGACAACATCTGTTGTATTAGACGCTATATAAATAAAATTGAATTGAATTGAATTGAATATCTTCTGCTCTCTGAAACACATGTTAATGCTCAATAGTACACATATATGGTTCTTTAATATATTTGCATTATACTAAGATGCATTCATTTCCCCCCTTACATTACTTTTACTTTTATACTTTAAGTAGTTTTGAAACCAGTACTTTTATACATTTACTTGAGTAAAAAACTTGAGTTGATACTTCAACTTCTTCAGGAGTATTTTTAAACTCTAGTATCTATACTTCTACCTGAGTAATGAATGTGAATACTTTTGACACCTCTGATAACTCTACTGTCTTGTCTGCCGTTTTGACTTTGGGTGTTTGTTTATATTTTCTCTTCTTCTTCCTCTGTGAATCCAGCTGTTTTTGCTTTGTTTCTTGCACTGGTGTGTGTGTTCTGGAGTTTAATTTGGATTTCCCTGCACATGCCAAAAATATACTTTGTACCAGGCTTGAAATATGTTCAACCACTGGGCTCAATGGGGATGGACTCGCTTTTGGAACCAGCCCCCGGTGGTCAGCTGAGAAACTGCAACTTTGCAACTGCATTGACTTTGTACACTGAAGCTGAAACGATGACTCTTTCATTGGAGCTTCTGAAGCAAACTATCATAATGAGCAGTGGTGGGGGAGTAGAAACCCTGAATGACTGATTGCTGTAATTATATGGAGCATATGTGTTATTTACTTTTATTTAAAGCAGATTGCATCTATTTAAATATTGATTTGATAAATTGAGTAGGCTTTGTGTGACAATATGATGCTTTATACAGCTTGGTCCCTTGTCACAACACTCTTCCAGCTAACTGTCCAGAGCAGGGAGGGTTTAGATCATAGTTGGCTGAACTCGGCGGTTGGAGTTGTATCGCCAGGAAAGTGTCGCCATATTTCAATAAAAGTTATTGTGGGAGATAATCTATTCAAGTCAGATGCTTATTTATCTGAAATGTAAAGCCTAACCGACAGACTGCCTTTGACTCTTTGCAAGATGGAAAGCTGTCAGCTCTGAATAGAGTAGAGGTGATAAGTACCTCTCAGTTCACAGTAACATACCAAAAACAGTTCGTTATAGTTCTGTATACAACACACCGCTGTATTCCAAGGCTGCAGGATAATGATACAGATTTTGTGTCCTTGTTCTGTGTGGCTTATGATCTTTGTTATAACCGACCTCATTAAACTGCACTAAGGCTAAAGATTTTGCACAAATATGTCCTTGGTTCCCTTGACTGACAGGTGAGTGGTGTGGCTGTTACCCAGCGGATGTACAAAGTGCCCTGCCATTCTGAGTCGGATCCATTACTTTTCTGTCACTTTTGGCCCCAAAAACCCTAGATTGTGATGGTAAAATGAAAAGCTCAAGGCTTCAAAGCCGACAACAAGAGACGTGGAAGTCAAAGCCAAATGCTAACAAGCTGAAAGTGGACACCAATGCCCCTTTTGTGGTGGATCGTGACATGCATCGGTCGTAAATCAGTTCCTTAACACGCATGTATATTGGAACAATTTAACAGGCTGATCTAGCTAAAACCCCTAGTTCAGGTACACTTTGCTGCCGTTTGGCTCTGCAGCTATAGCTCAACTAGGCGGTTTAATTGGACTCCTTTGTTTGTCCCGATAAACATAGGCATGAAGGGAATCGATTTACAAATCAAAGTATCACTAACACACTCCCTCCATGTTAGGTGGCGATAGTGCCAGCTTTCAGCTTGTTTTAATTGGGCTTTTCCAGCTGACCCTTTACACCAGACAGCAAAACAACAGACTAATCTTTGCTATGGGTGGTGGAAGGGAGTCGGAAAAAAGACTTGCAGCTCTGTACATTTCATATGTCCTGTTTACTTTGGTTTTTATTTTCCTCTCTGTATCACTCCATATCGGCTTCTTCCAGTACTTCTGTGTCAAAGCCAGGCGTGACAACTGGGAAACATGCAGACTTAGATGTTTAAATGCATTTTGAAACTACAGTTTTGGTTGGATTAATGCAATAACTTTTTCTAATGTCATATGAACTATAGCTGCAATAGGGATGAATGCATTGGTAGCTATAACCACTATTGTTCTCATTTTACTTGTTCCATGTAGTCGTATATGCTGCTTTAGTGAGTTTTGTGAACATATCTTTTGTATAATATGAGAACACAATGCCTTCTACAATACATTCCTTGTTACAGCTTTTTGCCTTAATGTTTTGTTATCCAATACATATATTTATATCTACACACACTGTGCACTTGACAGAAAGGAAGATAAAGGTTTTAACAGCAAGAGGAGTGTTTCAGCACAAGATTGTGTTGTGCTGAGACAACACCGCAAGAGTAGCGAGCACAAATACAAAAACATGGTTGTTATACAATGTTTTTTGCAAATTTAAAAATCAATCTTGTCCTGTTTGCATGACATTTGAATTCCCACCAGGGAATCCAGCTTTGTCTGTTGTGGCTAAAGAGACTTGTATTACCTCATTTGATCAGTTTGCGTGTAAAGAGCATAATGAGCTCGGATAGGCCTGGCTTCTGTGTGCTCGCTGTCCATCTCCGTGCATCAGATCCTGCAGCTACATACTGTAAAGTTGATCTTATCAAAGATTCAACCTTCTGCCCTTGGCGAGCTTTATCGGTGTGCATTCAACATGTTCCCATCATGGTGGGCGGGATGCTACTGGATCTGGGCAGGTTAGATCTGCCTGGGAAGATCAGATTCATTTGTGGGACATTTACACATGAACCAAGCTGAATTGTAGTGTATGTACAAAACACATGCATTCACTTTTAATGCCAAGACTATTGTGTACAAACACATACACACACACACACACACACACACACACACACATACAGAAAAAAAAAGAAAATACAATACTGATAACCCATGAACTTTATTGAGGTTATTCTATTTTCTTGTTTGTCACACCATCTGGCAATTCTGACTCCAAGAAAGGATAAATAACATTTGCAATTGCGGCAGCAAAATGTTATTCATAACTGTTTGCCAAATAGCCTCCCAACACGGCACTATTGGAGCTGCAGATCTTCAGATAAATTCTGGCCTGTACTTTCAGGGTCATGCTGCTTACTCCTCACAGGCCAATTAGCTCTTAGTGTTTGCATATAACAAGCAGGCTAATTGGGTTTTACAGTAGCCTAAAAGCAAATTAAACATTTCAACAAAAAAAAAGGACAACAAAAACACAGAAAAAAAAGAAAACCGGCCTTTCCGTGTTTGTCAATCATTTTGAGCTCTTCATAGGCTAATACCTCTCACCGGTGTTTTCTTATTCTTAACCAAATATCCACATTATTATCGCCAATTTATGCAGAGTTGGTGCTCCGTACACATCGCCACTAACGATTGTGTTTCTGTTGAGGGAACCCACGCTTCATTGCTGCCTGAGAACAACCAGCAGAGAACAGATCCCTGTATTGATGTTGACGTGGCCAAACAAGGCAGTGGAGAACAGAGTTTGAAAAAGGAGTCTCACATTCACACTAGGAATGGGCGATATTTTACCGTTCACGATAAACCTTCAAAAAAATAGCGAGATGACAAAAGAATTTGTCATCTCGCGGTAAAAACGATAAATTCCTGTTGATGACGTTTTTGTGTAAAGACGATTTATGGTTCTGCATTAAATCCACGCACAATGTATGTGAAGGAAGGAAGGAAGGAAGGAAGGCAGGCAGGAAGGAAGGAAGGAAGGAAGGAAGGAAGGAAGGAAGGAAGGAAGGAAGGAAGGCAGGCAGGAAGGAAGGAAGGAAGGAAGGAAGGAAGGAAGGAAGGAAGGAAGGAAGGAAGGAAGGAAGGAAGGAAGGAAGGAAGGAAGGAAACAGGTAGTAAGGAAGGAAGGAAGGAAGGAAGGAAGGAAGGAAGGAAGGAAGGAAGGAAGGCAGGCAGGCAGGAAGGAAGGAAGGAAGGAAGGAAGGAAGGAAGGAAGGGAGGAAGCAGGTAGTAAGGAAGGAAGGAAGGAAGGAAGGAAGGAAGGAAGCAGGTAGGAAGGAAGGAAGGAAGGAAGGAAGGAAGGAAGGAAGGAAGGAAGCAGGTAGTAAGGAAGGAAGGAAGGAAGGAAGGAAGGAAGGAAGGAAGGAAGCAGGTAGTAAGGAAGGAAGGAAGGAAGGAAGGAAAGAAGGAAGGAAGGAAGCAGGTAGTAAGGAAGGAAGGAAGGAAGGAAGGAAGGAAGGAAGGAAGGAAGGAAGGAAGGAAGGAAGGAAGGAAGGAAGGAAGGAAGGAAGGGAGGAAGCAGGTAGTAAGGAAGGAAGGAAGGAAGGAAGGAAGGAAGGAAGGAAGGAAGGAAGGAAGGCAGGCAGGCAGGAAGGAAGGAAGGAAGGAAGGAAGGAAGGGAGGAAGCAGGTAGTAAGGAAGGAAGGAAGGAAGGAAGGAAGGAAGGAAGGAAGGAAGGAAGGAAGGAAGGAAGCAGGTAGTAAGGAAGGAAGGAAGGAAGGAAGGAAGGAAGGAAGGAAGGAAGGAAGGAAGGAAGGAAGGAAGGAAGCAGGTAGTAAGGAAGGAAGGAAGGAAGGAAGGAAGCAGGTAGTAAGGAAGGAAGGAAGGAAGGAAGGAAGGAAGGAAGGAAGGAAGGAAGGAAGGAAGGAAGGAAGGAAGGAAGGAAGGAGGAAATGAGCCAGAAAGAAAAAGAAAGAAAGAAAAAGAAAGAAAAAAAAGAAAGAAAGAAAGAAAGAAAGAAAGAAAGAAAGAAAGAAAGAAAGAAAGAAAGAAAGAAAGAAAGAAAGAAAGAAAGAAAGAAAGAAAGAAAGAAAGAAAGATAAATCCCTGTTGATGACGTTTTTATGTAACAAACAAGGTGAATCTGAGAGCGAGATAGATTTATAGTTAAAAAGGTGGAGTTGAATTGGTATTTTTTTTATCGTCATTTTTATCGTTATCGGGATAAATGACAGAAATTATCGTGATACATTTTTTAGTCCATACCGCCCATTCCTAATTCACACTTATCCCCATATTTGAAATGGTAAACTTGAAAATATCAGGTTTGACTAAACATTTGCCTTTGTACAACTGCAGAAAATCGACTTCACTGCACCCCGCCCAAAAATGGGACGATGGAAGGTTGTGCAATGCCAGACTTATGTATGACTAAGCAGCCACCACGGGGGCATGGATAAGTGCATCCATGTTCTTGAAACTTTTTTCTTTCATCACACGCAACAGATGTGTCCACTCTACACCTGCCGTCGCCCGTCGGGGCCGCCGTCTTAAGTGGTTCAGAAAAGAAGCGAGTGTGAATCTAACCATGATGAAAAGTATAAATAGGTCCCCCTTCACTGGGTCTTTTCCTGGTCAGATCGCTGGCAGTTTAAAGTAATTACTGAAGCCACACAGGGCCTTCTCCTATTCTTTTTAAAAAGGGTTAAATTATGCTCTGTTGCCAATTTGTGCACTGTACCAGATTTATTAAATCTCAGTCCTACTGACCAGTTGCCATTGATATGCAAAAAAAAAAAAAAAAAAAACTGGACTTGACATCTCCTCTAAGGCTTCCTTCTCCTCACCATTAATTACCTCTATATCATTTTCTTTCTGCTTTCACACTTTGGGAAATAAATTAAAAAGGGCTCTTGTTTTTCTTATCCACCTGGGATGAAAGCATTTACTATGTGGCTGTACCGTACTTGGCCATCCTGCTGATTACAGAGCAAATGGAACCGCAACTGAGGGATGTGCTCACCATTGTCTCCTATTATTTGGCCGGTGCTCCTGAATATTGTGGGGGACAAAAAAAAAAAATGTTTCCTTCTGATGGGATTTTCAGCCTTTGGAGGAGTGTTATCCTAGTAGGGAGGTGGGTGGACATTGAGGAATGCCTGGCTGTTTTTACGGGTGAATGCGAACAGGACACAAACCTAGTTGATTGCACGAACACCCTCAACCAGCAAATAAAGATGGCAGGCCAGAGGCACCGGAGAGATGTGCAGGCAGGAGAGATGGCGCCTTTTAAGGACTGCAGGGCAGTCTTGTGTTTGTGCTATTTGTCCTCTTGATCTTGAGCTTTTATTGAATGCGAGCTGGAGCCCAGATTTTTTGATACATATATAAATGTATGTAGAAAGTGGAATAGCTTAAAAAAACAAAACCAAACAAAAACCAGTTCAAGATTAAAAAGAAAAGAAAAAAAAACAGCATGGAGCTGTATGCTAACAGTATGCTGAAACAGACATTTCATAACATATCTAGTCTAAAAGCAGTTGAATGCTGGATCAAAAGTAAAAGCAGATTACAAATGTATGTATAAAGTGGAATAGCTTAAAAAAACAAAACAAAACAAAAACCAGTTCAAGATTAAAAAGAAAAGAAAAAAAAACAGCATGGAGCTGTATGCTAACAGTATGCTGAAACAGACATTTTTATAAAATATCTAGCCTGAAAGCAGTTGAATGCTGGATCAAAAGTAAAAGCAGATTACAAAATGTAGAGGGGTAAGTAATGAAGATGGTAGCGCCAGTGATAGAAATCTTTAACAGAATTATGATTTACATTCTAAAACACTGGAACTATAAGCCTCAGGTAATGATTCTGCAAAGATGAGAGCCGGCCTTAATTGGTGGATTTACTTTCAAAATGTGTTGAAGGCCAAGCAGGTCCTTCACACTCCCCCACTTCCATTTCAACACTTTCACTATCTTTCCCTGTCTGACAGGTGGAGTTGGACTCCACCATGCATGCTCTCCTGCACTAATTTATCAGCTTCTTTAGCTGTAATGAGGCAGAACTGGTAAATGTGAGGACAGCTTTGTTAACATTGCTGCTTCACTGGGAAAGAGGAGAAGGCTGATAAATAGTGAGGAAGGATGGAAATGAGACCTGGGTGCTGTCATGCCTCCAGAAATGATGCTTTCAGAGTCTCAGGCTGAATTGCTGTCTCGCAGGGAGGGTGTGCGCTGAGAAATGACATTTCCGAAAGAAATTAGACTTGAAAGTTTGGGTTGGATCAAGATTAGGTTGTTTTGGTTACGGACTACAAAGGATACCAAACAAAAGTGATTCTCTATGAAATCTTCAAATAGATTAAGTTAATTACTTTGCATCTCATTTAGGGTAAGAAGATTAAGGTGTAACATAATTATTTGGTGTTTTTTTAAAAGGCAATTTATTCAGGTTTTAGATTTATTACAAACAAATATTGACACCAAACTAAAAAGGCACACTTTTTCCCACTTTTATTGTAACTATTTGTGTTTTGCTTCATAAATTTCCGTCCAGTCTCCCTTTCTTCTCCTTTCATTTCAATTCCTCCTGAAGGGCCATGGACTTCCAGGTGATCTGCACATTTCTGCAACGACAAAACGAGAAGTAAAGCAAACAAGACGCCGAGTTTAGCAGATCACTTTGGCAGAGACGAGTCGGCGAACGCTGCAGCTAATCACATGTAGATAAACCTTTGGCTGATTTGAAAAAGATCCGACAGACACAGGACTTGCAGGCATCTCTTAGGAGGTGATGAAGGTGGTGGTGATGGCGGGGGGGGCTAAAGGGAGGGGGTCACGGATGATTACAAAAAGGAGAGCAGAACAGGAAAGAGATAAACTGTTGAGTCATCATGAGACAGAGATCGTGAGAGGAGAAGCATTCTTGCATAATTAACACTCGAGCATCACCCAGACAAACTCCTCCATCAGCGTGTCCAAAGGATTAACTGCGCCACGCTCCTCTTATCTCCCCCATTTCGTTTAAGAAAGAAAATGACCTTGTGCTTGTTTACATGCTGATTGAAGACAGGAGGGAAAGCAGGAGACAGCGAGAAAGTCAAACTGTAATCAGAGGAGTTTGTTAAGTGAAGTATTTTTGGTGTTCTCAGCAGATACGGCGAGCGGCTGCCAGACGGTGTCACAGTAAAAACAACCACCTTTATGCAGCAGCTAACGAGCAATGAGTGGGCTGGGACAAAGAGATTGTGTGTTTGTTTCTGAATGTACCGGGTACTAAAAACGTATATGTTGTTGTGTGTGGGCGTTTGCATTAGTCTGCCAGCCTGTTTTATTGCAGCGGATACACCTGCTTACTCTGGGCTTCTGTGAGTCAGTCTATGATGTTCCATGTGTGATGTGTGTGAGGGCTCTTAAATGTTTGCAAGAACCAAATTGAATTTTAAACCTTTGAAGTAAAAATGTTTGTGCAGAGCCATGTTTTTTTTCTTTTTCTTTTTTTGAAGAGGCAGTTTTCCTTCTCGGATTCGAATTAAATACATTTAACTTAGTTTTTCGATGTTCTCGTTGAACAGTAAACTTTGCTGAACATAGCTATGCATTGTGCATCATATTTTTTCCCCTCTTTTGGTTTAATCCAGGTTGCAACTCCATTTTGGCTTTGGTGTTGTTTTTGCAGGAAATAAATAACATCAGAATACATGCAAAGAGCTCGCTGACCTAAAACACACATCGTCGTTTGTCAGGGACGTTGGGTGGGATCAACTTGAAGTTTATGACTGCCGTGTTTGACAAGAGCAAATCACGGCATCCAGTCGGAAAAGGAAAAACTACCATAAAACATCCTTGGTTTTCAAAAAAGCGGCATTTATAATTGCTGTTTGCACCGGTATCAAGCAGACGTTTATAAATGCTGACTGGTAACTGCATTCGGCAACACGAAGAGCTTTCTCGAGCTTTCACAAACACCGTCTGTTGTTTGCAGCAGCATTTATTAATGCAGGCTGGCGGCTCTCAGACGCTGACTTTGCAGGAGAAAACGAGACAAACATGGAGATCCACGGAGAAAACAAACTTTTCTACCTGCACGGTGGTCCCGCAGAATTAAAAATACACTAAAGGGAGATTACACGGACGCCTGCGGTGATGCAACAATGTGACTGCGTGGTGGCTCTCCGAGCGTCGCTGGGTTTGTTTTTTCCTGTGGAAAAGCACACCGACCGAGCCAACCCAGTGGGAAAGTAAACTGACTTTTAAAGAGTTTTGAAGTCGAAACAGCTGCAAACTGGAACTCGCTCCAGCAAGTGGTGAGAAGGGGCTATCAGTAACATTTGGTAATTCACTGATGGTGAATCTTTATTTTTCATCTTTTCCTCTCTTTCCCCCTGCTGTGATGTCTCCTTTTTATGTCCTACTATGATATTGTCTTTCTTTCTTCTGTCGACTCCAACTAACACTGACTCACACGAACATGAAAAGGAAAGCTCTCTGGATGAGGAAAAAATAGTGATGTAAGCAATGTGAATATAAATAATACAAATGTAGACATGCCAGTTTATTTTTTTAATTAATTAATCATTTGGCTTGTCAGAGAAGAAAAAAAAACACTGCTTTGAGTTTCACTTTCCTCTGTCACCATTTTACGTCAGTTACAACAGAATCCTAAAAATGAAACTCTGTTTTCTTTTACATATTCAGTGCTACTGAAGAATTGCCAAAGAGAAATCCTAATTTTCTGTTTAAAATAAGAAGTAACAACCATTATTCAAGTACAGCACCTCTGCCGGTGACTGAATGATGGTTAACAAACGACAGTAAATTAGTTTAATGTCTGTCTTTGGTGATTAATAGCGTTCGTTTGTGAAATAATTTGCTAATATTCAGAACTGAATTGAATTTTAAACAACTCCTTTGCACGGAAAATCTGAAATATACACGGTTTCAGTAAAATATATCACAGAAAAAGGAAGAAAAAGCGCATTTGACAATTCATACCTGCTTCATTCACTCATGAGCTCATTCTGATATCTGATACCCAGAATTGTATGCAGCTCGCCGGATAAACTCCATGAGGTATCGGATCCGACGTATTTGAACATTTTGAGTTCCCACATTCAGCCCCTACGGCTATCATCTTGAAATTTCAAGCGCTGCAGTGAACTTGTGAGAAAAAAAAAAGCTACAAACTGCTGTATAGCCAGATGGAGGGAAAATGAGACAGAACAAGACAGGATTCAGAGGAGTGAAAGGTGAAATGAGGGTGCACGGGGCCCTGCTGATTTCCGCCACTGCAGAGGAAGGCTCTGACAGCGAGGTGTCAGAAATAGCACCGGGGCTAACACCTCACCTCTTGCTTATTAATGCATTGCTCCCATAGCCACCTCTCTATCACACGCGCACGCTCCACGATCACACAAATAAGACGACGCACGTCGCCCAAAGTTTGCAAGGCACACTGACCTGCGTGCAATGCACAGGGAGCAAACCCCCCCACCCGACTCAAACACTCACATACACACCTGTGCGGGGTCACATGCACACACATATTACGTTGTCAGATCAATATTGCATTACTGCGGTATGTTCTTGTCTGAGAGGGCTCAGTGATAGCCGAGGCGTGCTGGCAGAAATCCTCCCTGGAGTCCGTGCAGCGGCCTGCGCGCGCGAGGGGCAGATCTGAGGAGACTTCACAGCTCTGACAGCAAGTTTCACCTGCCGACTTCTGTGCTGTCACTTTTCCAGCCACTTTCCATCCGCGGCTCTGCCTGCAGCCTATGATCACTGAGAGCACGCGTAGGTGTGAGTGTGTCTGTGGAAGCGTGCTTCACGTGTTCAGGAAATTTCCTATAAAAAGGAGACAGCCCTTATGTTTAGCGAGATCGATTTTATATGCCGTATACGTATACAAAATCCTGCACATCCCTTTATTCTTTTCTTTCATTTATAGCAAAGGTTTGATTATTGTTTGCTTCATCTAAAAGGGGGGGAATATTTAAAAATATTGAAGGATAGATTCAATTTCTCGATTTACATCGACAGAATGACTATGTTAAATCCTGTTGCTCTCATCATTGGGGCTGGACGTGAAGGAGTTTATATTTCTGAACCCCTGTCTGAATTTTTATTCAAAGTACAGGAAGCGGAGTCCTTGGTGCCGACTGAAGCTCCAGCTTTTCCATTTAAACTGTATCATTAAAACGGGCACAGAGGCAAGGGAGTCGGCCCCTCCACACCTCATAAAGTGTTAGTGCCATGCCAGGCAAAGTGCCACGCACTGCTGCGTTTATGGCGAGCCCAACGCACGTTTTACACACCTTGTCCTCTCTCTCTTCCTCTCAAATCACTTTCATAGCTATATGTTTATATGATATACCTCACTATCCGCTTTCCTCTTTTTTTTTCTTTCTAGTTTTTCTAAGTATTGACTGGCATTACAGCGGCTCCCTTCAGTTCACTCGCCTTTATTTTTTCTTCTTCGTGAAAAAAATCTTCTTCGGGGAGTTGGAACGTAACATCGAAAAAGGTATAATCAATGGAAAAGCACCACTTAGGGAGCCCATTTGATGCATACTGTAGGGCAGAGTTGATTTAAGGGTGTAGATTGAGTCAAGCCTCATTTCATATCCTCCACAATTAGTCATCCAGCTTGTACCCTCTCTCACCTCCTATTCTCGAGATGCACCAGGGCAGACGGGATCTCATTTTTGCACTAAAGTATGGACCACTATTTTTCTTTTTGTAACCTTCTCAAACCAGAGCTTTATCTAAAAGATAATATGAGCGTATATAGTTTTTTTCCTCCTCGACTCCCTTTCATCCTTGCTTCCTACCTCCGGTAGGAATGAAGAAAAAGCAGACCACCATTCTCGGCTAACCTCTAAATCTCCTTTCTCACCTCCTCTTTCACTCCCTCAAGCTGTCCGACTTTTCCACCCGTCCGCCCATTTTCCCTCCAACATAAATCTCTGCCTAAATCCTACTTAAACCAGCATCAGCAGCTGTCCTTAAAACTCAATTATCTACAATTACTTCAGCATTAGGGAGCCAGGGCACACCTGCCCCCACATAAAAGTGCCCTCACCTAAAAATATTAAACCTGCCCGAAGGGATTTGGACTATTTTTTTTAATTTTTTTTTTCCCTTTTGTCGTAAGTGCGGCGCAGCGGGCCTTCATCGTGGAAGCTTGTGAGAAAAAATGCCAGCAGTGTGGATTAATAGTCCCGATTAGTGGGTGGTTCTGTATGCACAGTATTTGCATGGGTGGCTTTCCGAAGGGATCACAGCAGGGAGGTCAATGGCCCCTCCCTGATTGAAGGAGAGAACCAATGGGCTGGAGCGGTATGTGCGTTAATTAGTATGCATGTCTCTTTGACTCAGCGTGCGTGTTCACGACTAAGAGGTATAAGAAAAACAGTTTTCCTCCCATAATCATTTCATCAACACTATCAACACAGCATTTGTATTCCTGCTTGTTACTCGGACAAGGTGCCGGTGACTTTATGTGCTTGCGCAGGAGAAAATGGGAATATGAATAAGATAAATGGCAGCAATCACACCGATGACAATTAAACACTGGGAACAGAAGGAAGACTGAATCGACCCATCATTCTCTTGACAAATTATTTAAAACATCCCCGAACATTTGTTTTATCAATTAAGTTTTGCAATAAAAAGGTATTTAAAAAGCATAACATGCCCTTCCTTAATTTTTGTTTAAAGATGTCATAAAAGCACTCTAAAAATGCAGCACGGCAACCTGTTTAACGCAGCTAAGCTCTGATTCAGAGAAAAATTACTTTTCTAAATTAAATTGCCCCTTAGCTTTTCCCCTACGAGCAGGTCGAAGAAAACGTCGTTGTAATTAGCCGTATTTGTTGATCATAAGAGGGACACGGGGCTCTGGACCTTCACGTCTGTGGGAAATCAGGGTAACGTTCCCCCTGAGCTGTAAGCGTAAACATGGCAATGTCATTTCACTTAACTGTATCAAGTGCATTTGAAGTACAGATGCCATTCGTGGTGCAACAAAATGGATTGGGAAGTTTTAAAAGACTGGGCTGCCCCCCGCTGGTTCCTCATAGCGCTTTGGTTCCTGCTCTCTCGTGGCACATTCCGCTCTTCTTCTAACATGCTCAACAGCTCTCTGTGTGTGTCGGTTATGCAGGCTGCATGTTGTAACTACTTTGTCAAGGCTTACTTTAAAAAGGAAAAAGCTTTAAATTAGATCATTTATTTTCTTCACTTAATAAAAGTTTGAAATGTGTATATTTTACTCCATTAGGTGCTTAAAGTAGTAGAGCGCCTGGGACTGTGTTTTGGCAGCCATGGAGGTCCAGCTTCTCTTCGGTGCACCAAAATGCCAAGCAGCTAGGATGTTGTCAGTGCAATCAAAGTCACTTTGATAAAATGTACATGAGAAAAAAGGAAGGAAGTTGTGATGAAAATATTTCACAATGGTGTCATCAGGAAAAAAACAACACAGAGAGCAAAGCTGGGCTCAGAGAAACAGACACAGGGAGGGAGGTAAGTTTGTCGGTTTTATTAGGGTTATGAAATGTGGGGTCTGGTCTAGGGATGGGCGGTA
Organism: Cololabis saira; assembly: GCF_033807715.1. Taxonomy (NCBI): domain Eukaryota; kingdom Metazoa; phylum Chordata; class Actinopteri; order Beloniformes; family Belonidae; genus Cololabis; species Cololabis saira. The sequence continues at coordinate 43,399,368 of NC_084588.1, read as the reverse complement.
TGGACTAAAAAATGTATCACGATAATTTCTGGCATTTATCCCGATAACCATAAAAATGACGATAGAAAAGATACCAATTCAACTCCATCTTTTTAACTATAAATCTAACTCGCTCTCAGATCTGCCATGTTTGTTACACAAAAACGTCATCAACGGGAATTTATCTTTCTTTCTTTCTTTCTTTCTTTCTTTCTTTCTTTCTTTCTTTCTTTCTTTCTTTCTTTCTTTCTTTCTTTCTTTCTTTCTTTCTTTCTTTCTTTCTTTCTTTCTTTCTTTCTTTCTTTCTGCTCCCTTCCTCCCTCCTTCTTTCTTTCTTTCTTTCTTTCTTTCTTTCTTTCTTTCTTTCTTTCTTTCTTTCTTTCTTTCTTTCTTTCTTTCTTCTTTCTTTCTTCTTTCTTTCTTCTTTCTTTCTTTCTTTCAGCTCCCTTCCTTCCTTCTTCTTTCTTTCTTTCTTTCTTTCTTTCTTTCTTTCTTTCTTTCTTCTTTCTTTCTTTCTTTCTTTCTTTCTTTCTTTCTTTCAGCTTCCTTCTCTTCTTCCTTCCTTCCTTCCTTCCTTCCTTCCTTCTTCCTTCCTTCCTTCCTTCCTTCCTTCCTTCCTTCCTTCCTTCCTTCCTTCCTTCCTTCCTTCCTTCTTTCTTTCTTTCTTTCTTTCTTTCTTTCTTTCTTTCTTTCTTTCTTTCTTTCTTTCAGCTTCCTTCCTTCCTTCCTTCCTTCCTTCCTTCCTTCCTTCCTTCCTTCCTTCCTTCCTTCCTTCCTTCCTTCCTTCCTTCCTTCCTTCCTTCCTTCCTTCCTTCCTTCCTTCCTTCCTTCCTTCCTTCCTTCCTTCCTTCCTTCCTTCTTTCTTTCTTTCTTTCTTTCTTTCTTTCTTTCTTTCTTTCTTTCTTTCAGCTTCCTTCCTTCCTTCCTTCCTTCCTTCCTTCCTTCCTTCCTTCCTTCCTTCCTTCCTTCCTTCCTTCCTTCCTTCCTTCCTTCCTTCCTTCCTTCCTTCCTTCCTTCCTTCCTTCCTTCTTCCTTCCTTCCTTCCTTCCTTCCTTCACGTACATTGTGCGTCGATTTAACGCAGAACCATAAATCAGTTTTACACAAAAAGTTTATCGTGAACGGTAAAATATCGGCCATTCCTAGTCTGGTCATATTTAGGACTGTAAAGACAAAAATAAATCCAGATTTGAGACCTGAGACACGAAGGACAGGAACCCTGGGTGATGACAGCTCTCCTACCAGCAACAGCGTGCAGCTTTAACATTAACTCTTGAGCAATTCTTCTCTTTATTTCTCCTTCATAGCTGTTGCACATGGAGGGTTTAGAGATCGACATTCTGACAAAACAAGCAGGCTCTGCGGTTATTAAACAGGACAGATAATTAAAGATGAAGACAAATTTGCCACGTCTAGAGTCACGACGGTTCTAAGGTTTTACTCGTCGGCTCACACATATGTTTGAGTCGTGCTGCTGCGGGCTGGAGGATCTGTTGTTTTAGTGTTAGTAATGGACATGTAAGGGCAGGAGCAGGGTCGAGCAGACGCAGCTGCAGGTAGCCTGATCTGCTCTGATTGACAGTGATGGCAGATAAGGTGCTTGCAGAGAAGGGAATGTAAGCAGAGCTGCAGGCGAAGATAAGGGCCAAGATTAGCACCCTGCCACGTCGCACACAGAGAGGAGGAGAGGCAGAGTCCAGTGGAGAGAGAAAGATTGAGATGTTGACATGGAAAGGTATTGGCTACAGTGGATACAATGGGCAACCAAGAGTAAATGCTAAGTTTATTGTATGTTGTGTGTGTCTCGCGGTGTGTGTGCACAGTTGTTCATCAGACCGTGTCCCAGTAGCATGCACACGCCCCGCTGAAGTGAAGCCGCCTGGTCGGGGAGCAGGGCAACTAATCAGCTCATAATCCAAGCGGCTGCCGTTTCCCCGGCAACAGTGTTGTACATTCATGCGTGGCAAACAGATACACTCTCTTCATTATTTCTGTCTGTCTTAACATGTTTCTTTGCAATCTCTCTGTTTTTATGAAGCTTTTTTGCCATTTCCGTTTTCTCCTCTTCCCGTCGCTGTCAACACAGTCCAATTTTCTCCTCTAATTCTCTTCTCTTTTAACATCTTTTCCCTCAATTTCTTGTCTCCTTCCCCCCCCTCCTGTAAGCATGAACAACTGACTTCCCCTCTGTCTCTCCTTCCGACTTTCTCCCTTCCCAATTTTCTCTCCTCTTGTCCCCGGCCAATCAAAATTGGCCCATATATCCCGCTCCCCTCCTAATTTTTCGTTCACTTTTTTTCCTTAAGAAAATTGACATTCATTTTTCATTCTGACTTTCTCTTTCACTCTTTTTACATCCTTGTGTTTTATTTTACCTCAGTCTCTCCTCAATTTTTTTTTCCTGCCATCATCCCCATTTCCCCCAGTAAACACAGACCCCCCATCTTCCTCTTCTGGTGCCGCGTTCCACTTTTTAATTTCCTCTTCTCCCCCCTCCTTTTCCCTCTTCTTTTTTTCTCTCCTTCCATTCCTCTTCCTGTAAACACTCTTTGTCCTCACCCGTCTCTCCTCCCCTCATGCCAGGGGGTCCAGGGTTGGTGTATTTGTGCAGTGATGTTAGAGGCCTTGATGATCACTCTCTAGGAGATGATTATTTGGTCAGGGCCTGGCAGCCTCCTCTCCTGCCCCGCACGGCTGGAGCTCTGCTCTGACTAAGTGTGTTCCAGTGTGTGTGTGTGTGTGTGTGTGTGTGTGTGTTTCAGTCCATGTGTGTGTGTAGTCGTATATGCATGGAAATGTATTCAGGTGTAGATGTATGATAATTTCCTTGTGTGTTTATGCACATTTTTCTAAATCAGTTCATATAGGCTACTAATAAATATTCATTTTGTTTTAGTTGCTATATCAAAATAAATGTTTAAAAAAAATCTGCCAGCCAAAGCTTTAAATAATGCATGCATATCTCATGCATTGACTATGTTTTATTTCATAGTTTTTAGTCCTTAATTACTAATGAATCTTGCTCACTTTGTCCCTTTTTCTCAATATGTCTTTGCTATGATGACAAATCCCAGTCATTTGTGTGCTGGTTTGTGTGTGCATATGTGCGGGAGGGTGTGTGTGCGTGATGTATTCAACAGCCTCCTTTTCTCTTTGTCTGTGTCTGCTACTTGCCAACTGCAAGAAGCTGTACTACACCCTGGAGGAGTGATGAAAATGACACTAACTCTAAATAAAAAGGGGGAAAATCTGCACAATTGTACAGCTGCATTCGCCTTTGTCGTTACCCCTGTTGCTATTACTTGTTTTTTTTTTTAATATTCCTCCTTCTCCTTCTCTTGACCTCGGCTTTATCCTTATCTCATCTTCGGTCTCACTATGAAAAACTAGCGAGCCCCACCCTGAGCGCAAACACAGATGCCTGGCGCCTCTGGCGTTTTGACTGGGTGCTATATTTTTACCTGACCAGACTGTCTGAGTGCTCCGGTGTAAATGTGAAAAAGGTGTCAGCTGTGGTGTTTCCGCCAAATTATGCTATATCTCTCTCACTCACTGCGAGAGCGACGGCCCGGCTCCGCTCATCACTTTAACCTAGGAGCAGAAGCAGAGGTTGGGGCTGCTGCGCCTGCATGCAAGGGAGAGAGGGAGAGAGACAATCGATTGCTTTCATAAAATAAAATGGTGGACATGAAAGGAGCTTGATAAATGGCAGGCTATTTGGCCCTAATTGCAGCCCTTTAAAACGTCTTAGTGATGATTTGAACAGGCTTCGACTGAAGTTACTGTGATCAAAGGGAAGAGAGAAAAGATTAAAACGCACTGGCCAGCTGTATCTTAACTGCGCGTCTCCAACTCGTGACCCCACATCGCCTGCAGCTCAGAGGGAACGTCCGATATTCGGGCACCTTTCCGCCAAATAAATCAAAGTTTCCACAGAAAAGAAGTCTTATCATGAGTTACACCAGTTCCTGGATTCCTGTTCCAGTTAATCACCATTCTTCAACCTCAGCCTCATTACAGATTTACAGACGAGTATTAGGGCCAAACAAAAAAACCAAAAAAGGAAATTACGAGAATAAAGTCATAATGTAATGACAATAAAGTCGTAAAATTATGAGAATAAAGTCATAATATTACGAGAATAAAGTCGTAATATTACGAGAATAAAGTTGTAATATATTATAAATATATAAATATAACTTCAGAAGATGCTCTTCATTTTAACACAGGGAGAAGACTGCTCTTCCTGTTGGAGTTCTGATAAATTACCACTTTATTTTCATAATATTATGACTTTATTCTCATAAATTACCACTTTATTCATTACGACTTTATTCTCAGAATTTTACGACTTTATTCTCGTAATATTATGACTTTATTCTATTACGACTTTATTCTCACAACATTACGACTTTATTCTCGTAATTTTACGACTTTATTCTCGTAATTTTACGACTTTATTCTCATAATATTCCGACTTTATTCTCATAATATTACGACTTTATTCTCATAATATTATGACTTTATTTTATTACGACTTTATTCTCACAACATTACGACTTTATTCTCGTAATTTTACGACTTTATTCTCATAATATTACAACTTTATTCTCATAATATTACGACTTTATTCTCATAATATTATGACTTTATTCTATTACAACTTTATTCTCACAACATTACGACTTTATTCTCGTAATTTTACGACTTTATTCTCGTAATATTATGACTTTATTCTATTACGACTTTATTCTCACAACATTACGACTTTATTCTCGTAATTTTACGACTTTATTCTCGTAATTTTACGACTTTATTCTCATAATATTCCGACTTTATTCTCATAATATTACGACTTTATTCTCATAATATTATGACTTTATTCTATTACGACTTTATTCTCACAACATTACGACTTTATTCTCGTAATTTTACGACTTTATTCTCATAATATTACGACTTTATTCTCATAATATTACGACTTTATTCTCATAATATTATGACTTTATTCTATTACAACTTTATTCTCACAACATTACGACTTTATTCTCGTAATTTTACGACTTTATTCTCATTACATTATGACTTTATTCTCGTAATTTCCAAATTTTTTTTGTCTTAGTTTGGCCCTAATACTCCGTCGTACAGATTTCAAGTTCTGGATACACCTGAAAGGACGATGGGCTGAAGACAACATGACGGTCGGGGCCGTGGCTGCTCACGAGCCGCACGCTCCTTATTACTTGTAACATTCAAAAGAAAAACCTGTAACTGTCAAAAAATGTATTGCGGCCAGCAAAGCACACACACGTCAAGAGAACAAACATTAATAAAGACTGATGACAGTCTTGCAAAAGTGAAAATCACTAGTAGAGAAACACACGAGTGTGTGTGTGTTGTGGTTGTGGTGATAGAGATAAATGGGGTTAGATCAGAAGGAGCCATTATAACGATGGAAGGGAGCAGGAAGGGGGAGAGAATGGGAGAGATGGAGCTGGTCTGCCTGGCATTCCCTGAGCCGAGTCTGAGACGATGTTTAATCAGGCCTGTGAACCTATGAGACTGAGGTCACCCCGGCACACTCATTAGACTTGATGGGAGCACTGTACCACGACAGATGAGTGCAATCTTTACTCCGTTCATCCATCTCTAAAAACACACACACATATAATCACCTCACCCATCCAGTCCCCTCTGCTCCCGCTCACCCCCCCCTCGCCCCAAACTCCTCCCCTCCTCACCGGGTTTTTTTTGTGCACACACGTGCACAGTGGTGGACAGTAACGGAGTAAATTTACTTGAGTACTGTACTTAAGCACATATCCAGAGGATTTGTATTTTACTTGAGTATTAGATTTCTTTGGTACTCATTACTCTTACTTGAATACATTTCCAAGACAAATATTTTTACTTTTACTCAAGTAAATTTCTAGGAAGGCTGAAAAGTACTCGTTACTTTCAGGTCTGCTCTTTTTTCTTCTTCCCTAAAATCCTATTGGACACAAGCTGTTTTTGTCAAAGGAGGAGACCTATCACAGTGCACGCTCTCCACTGGGATGTACGTAAAGCAGAAATACGTCAAGCCTCCTCGAACGATACCGCCAAAGTAGCCTGCGTTTGTCAGGTTCATTTGGTTTCAGTTCATGATTGTTAATAAACTCTGCATCATCTACTGTCCTCTTATGATCCCATTCATTTGATTTGTTTTTGGTGTTTCTGCAGGTTTTATATAACATTGTGGTTCTAAAAGCAGCACATCAGTGCAGCTGGTTTCAAAGAGTTAATTCTCAGAAACAAGAGTTAAAAGATCCTTAAATTAATTTAGAAAAAATATAGTAATTTACTGATGTGGAAAATAAGAAATTTACTCTTACTCTTACTCTTACTTTTACTTAAAGTAAATTTAAAAGCATTTACTTTTGGATACTTAAGTACCTTTAAAAGCAAGTACTTTTCTACTCTTACTCGAGTAATATTTTGACTGACCTACTTTTACTTGTAACAGAGTAAATTTTGACCAGTAGTATTTGTACTCTTACTCAAGTACCGGGGTCGAGTACTCTGTCCACCTCTGCACGTGCACTTAGGGAGAGCCGCACTCCGGCTTCATATCTTCGTACTTTTGACAGATAGACTGCATATGAGAGAGCTAAAGGCAGGGATCTTGAGGAAAGATGAGCCTCTTAGCGGCTAAAGTGGACAAAAGGTGAATGGCTGTAATGCCCGGCATAAGGCTCGGGTGAACGGATGAATGTAGGGCTATAAACGCACCATCAGATTAAAAGCAGAGGGCTTCATTTGCTGCAGACTCCCTTAAACGGCAGTGTCTGCTACCTGCAACTGCCGATTAGTCCTCACGGACCAAACAGGTTGTTGCCAAGAAATATGATAAGAGCCTAAAAGGGCTTTTTTTTTCTTTCTTTCTTCTTTTTTTTTTTTAAAGCAAAGCACAAAATAATGTTTACTTCCTCCAGCCACATCAAGAAGTAGCAATTTATTACCATGCAAATGACAACTCAGAGTGTATGCCAAAGAGTTAATTACATGCTAACTTATTGGAAGAGTGACGGCACGACGATATAGCATCGGGGGAGATTAGGATGGGATCGGGAAGAAGCGGAGACGGCGTAACGACAATAGAGAGAAAAAAGGTGTTTGGATCAGCTGGGAATATTCCAGTAATGGTCACAAACATTTAGAGCTTGTCTAGACACACACGTCTCCACACGAAAACACACACCAAGACAGGTTAGCCTGCAGTATTGTTATTGCATCCAGTATTACAAATAAAGACAATAAGTATGATTCTGTGCTTTATTGCCTCTGTTGCCCTTCTCTCCCTTCACCGCCCAACCGGCTGGAAATAGCCAAACTGTTTATATTACCGCAGTTCTTTTGCCCGAATGTTGGTTATTGAAACTGGCAAGGACAGGAACAGTCGATATAATGAGACAATATTCACCGTGCGTGTACTCGGTGTACGACCCGGAGAAAAACTGCGCAGATATCCCAGAGCAAACCGGACTTTCACTGCCATTGTGGAAAAGGAAATTTACCTCTGCAAACGAAAAACAAGGGATAAAGCATACTTTACATTTCTCTTATGGAAAGAGCAAATATGTGTCCTATAAATCCTGCTTGCGACAGCCATGTAAATATTTATGTTCATAAGTCCGACAGAGACTAACAGCAGAGGACATTGTGACTGGGGAACTGGGAATGTATCCTTCCCCTGCTCAACACACTTCCTCAATATTCATCCTCCTCCCTTGTTCTTTATCTGCCAGTGTCATCCATACCACGGACCACACATGTATGTATATATATTCACACTGACCCCAGACGCTCTCATCAGCAGAAGTCAAGAATCCTGGAGGTCTGTGGAACTGCACTTTGCAAGTGTGCTCTCGGGGGGCTTTTGTGTAAAACTAAAATGGGAGAGAGAGGATGTGGAAGCAGGTCGCAGCTGTCTGGAGTGGCCATTTGTATCGTTGCCTCTCCGGCATCTCTTAAGAGAAATTGACTTGTGCTATAGGTAGATTGAAGAGAGGGTGAAACAATGGGAAAGAGTAATACTGAGTAGGCTGCTGGGGATGTTGGAGGAAACTTGGTGGACTAAGATAGAAAGAGCATGGCTGTTAACATTTTAAAGATGGAAAGGATGCTTGTATCCTCACATTCTCTGAGATAAATTAAATTCACACTATTATTGTTAGAATTATCATTACTGTTGTTCTTTTTTAACTCACATAACAGAAAAAGTTATCTGCAGGTTCAACAGATGGAACAGCAAGAAATCTTTTGCCGTAAAAGCGATTTCTTTTCATGCCTACAGGATTATCTATCTATCTACTATGAAAAATGGCGAAAGTTTCTTTGTGTCACTTCAAAGTAAAGAAAATAATAAAATTCACACTTTTGAGAAATTGACAATACTTGAAACAAATGTAACATTCACCAAAATAAAGGTTATAAAAACGTTTCAACTCATACTTTTTCCGTATTCTTCTGTCTACATAGATGCAGCTCCGGATTTGAGTCCAGAATGAATGAACTTGTCTCCATCTGTGTCTCTGACGTCCACTTTGTTTGCTACAAACTCTTAAAATGGAGAGGGGGATGTTTTTCAAGTTGCTTCTTTTCCAGTCACAATTCTTTACGTTTGTGATTTGCAATATAGGATTAGACAGTTATAAAAATCCAGATGGTTGCAGTTAATATGCTTTAATATTCATGAATTCCTTTATGTCATGCAAATGCTGCCTGACAGAAAACAAAAGTCTACGGATTCATTACCACCTTACCACTAGTTTGGCCATGTGAACAAATGTATCTATCACATATTTTGTTTTGCAGCTGTCTGGAGTGGCCAATGCAAATGGCCACTCCAGACAGCTGCGACTTGAATGAAAATACAGAATAGCACCACAATACTGAGCTGAATTATCTGCCCAAATACCCTGGAGTCCCCAGTCCAGGGGGCAAATGCCATAGACGAACATAAGCCGGAGATTAGGCAGGGCGTAAAGGGTTAAATCATAATCACATCTAACCCTCTCATCCGTATCATCTTCAGCTGTACTTGAGGAATAACTACGGCACCTAAAAAGCTGAACTATCTGGATTTGGTAAACATTACATCTGTTGAGCATCAGCACGCAGCATCCCTTTTTAGTGGGAGCATCTTAGCACGTCTCACTTCAAATTCAGTCAAAGTTTGAAAACATTTTGAAATATGCTACATTTGTACTCAAATCATGAAATTCTTGGATGTGACATCAGTGTTCACCAGGCCAGCTGACAGTCTTGCCTGGGCCCCGGACAAAATAATCTAAGATGGCCCCCCTGCGCCCGGATTTTTCCTTCTCCCTCTTCCTCTCCTCTCCCTCTGCTCTTCAGGTTTTTATACAAGCTAATGGACGTTAACATTAGTGCTAGCCAGTTAGGTTAAGTTACAAGGTTGGTAAACGTTGGCTGCGCTGTTTCTTACCTTGCTCTACGCTGACTTTATTAATTCCAGCTTCACCGTCACCACCTTTTTAAAATATTTGTGTAGAGAATCTCTGAGGCCTCTATTTTCTTCTTTTCTTCTTCTCTTCTCTCTTCTTTTCTGAGCACTGGACTTGTGCTGACCGAACATTTTGACCATTCTAATGGTTGAATTAAATGATAACATCAAATTTTGATCAGCGGCCAAACCATTTTTGTGTTGGGGGTTCTTGACCACAAGGACAATTAGGAAGAAAACAAATAACAAGCTTTTATGTAACTCAAATACTACATTTTTTTTTTTTTTATACTGTATCTCCATCCTGCCCACAACTGACACAACACACACTCCCACAATGATCCTCCCTTTGCCATTATGTCCATTATGGCAGCATTCACCCGAAGCTGACAAAACATATAGGTGCGCTAGGAATTTGGAGCTGCCGTGGCCTGAGATGCATCTTAAACATTGTAATTCAGGTAAAATCGCTATCAGGCTGTTAAGCTGCTGGGCTCCTGTCTCGGTCATCTCTCATGTGTGGATCTCTATTGCATTTAAGCACGAGAAAGGGTTCAGTAAGTTTTTAAGTTTAGATTTCATGGAGAAACTGGAAACATGTTTCCCTGCATCACTTGACTGCCTGGAGTGCAAGTCTAAGAATAAATGAATGACTGTGCACGATTCCTTAGCGCTAGGTCTTAAAAAAATATCCCTCCAAGGTGATGCTTTTAGACCCATCAGACCCTTTCTTCAGGACAGCTTTGACTGACATTGTTAAATTGGGTTGAAAAAGATTTTGAATGACTGTCAGCTTTCCGCGTATCTCACACAGTATTAAAAGGCTTTCAACATCTGGATCTTCTGATCAGAAAACTGCAGAAAGTTAGAGTTATATTTACGATTTCCCATGTCTTCCAGGCTGGAAGTTTTCCAGCAGAAGCTGAACAGATACTGTAGCTGCATAATTGGGATACAGGTTGGATACATATGAAAATGAAGTGCTTCATTGGAGAGATTTTAAACCTCGTTTCCAAGATTAAACAGCAATTTTCTGCTTTTCAGGTCCTTTTCTATGTTTTTTTTCTTCTATTTTTTGGGAATCATTTTTCAGCCCTGCTTTTAATTTGTTTCATGCAACGCTGTAGTTGCTCATTTTTCACTGATTCATTGCTCTAAAGAAGGAGCAAATTCAAGGACTGATAACATGTACTTGACTTGAGTTTTTGCCACATTAAAGAACTTGCTGTCCCCGAACTGCTGCAGATCTACAATAAAAGCTCCTCAGTGTGCAGCACATTATTTTGCCTGTACCATAATTGCTCAGAAAGCATTCTGATCTCATTTTCAAACCGCGCAGATTTTAAATAAGAAACCTGTTCTCTGCCATTTTTAGACAGGAGCAACACTTGGCTGATCCCGTCGTCGCATTCTACCCACAGAGTTAAAAGGATAATTCGATCCCAGTGCTAACTGTTAAATTCATGCAAGTGTTGAGCAGGTTCCTGGTGTTTTAAGGCAAGTTTGCAGCTTAAGATAAGATTAGTTCATGTGATCTCATTTATTCAAATGTGTAGTTGTTGCTGACAGAACACAGACCGATTTAGAAAAGTAAAAAAAAAAAAAAAGAAAAAGAAGAAGCAGAAGATTGAATATTATGATGAGTGTTATATTTAAGTAAAGCTCATTTCCTGATTTAGGTTTTCAAGATTAGCTGTTTTCATGCGCCATCATTTTCCCATCCTAAGCACCATGGCAAAGACAAACTGACAGACTATTACCATGTAAATAGAAATTATACTGGTATTTGCTTGATGCAGCATTTGATGAAGACATCCTCAACTATATTTTTAGCACTTTTTTTTTGTTTCAAATAATCCTTTCCTTTCTAAGCTAAAGTAGAATAAGAATTAAGTGTAAACTCTAGGCCTGTGTTGGAAAAACCGATTTCCCAATTCTAAATCGATTCTCATATTAATTCCTAAAAATCGATTCATATGTCTAAAGATCGATTTTTTTTTTTTTTTTTTTATTTATGTATTTTTTTTCATCATTACATTACAACTTTTGGTTATTTTTTTGTTTATCCCCAAAAAAGGAATGTTTTGTTGGACACGAGAATAACTGGTGCCATGTTTTTGCCTTTAAATATGTTTAAAGGTATGAAAACATTAAAGTGTTAGGTTATAATTGCATAAATTGTCTATATTTCATTACTTTATATACTGTCTTGGGGTTACATTTGCAAAAAATGCTAAAAACCAAATGCTCAAAAATTAAAAACCAAAATAGACCGAAAATGGAACAAATAAAAATGGAATGTGGGAAAAAATAAAACCGATTTCAACCGTCTCTGTTTGCTGCCCTGGATCTGTTTGGTAATTCTGACCCACATGATGTTTCTGAAAGCAGTTCTATCAGCATTCTGGGAGCTGATTGGTCCTTACAGCATCATTAGCTGCCAATACTTGCTGTTTAATCTCAATATAATACTAGTAGTAATATTTTGCATAACTACAGTCATATAATTCATGCAACAGCTCAAAAAACAGTTTTAATAACACTAACCCAAATCAATATTGGAATCGAATCGGATCGAATCAAATCTTGATAATCGATTCTGAATCTTAAGAATCGGAATCGAATCGATTCTTGACAATTGAATCGATCCCCAGCTCAGTAAACTCGCTACAAATTTAAAAGCATGTTTGCAAAGAAACATCAGGAGAGATCATTTTAATCAGCAGCTATCACCAGTTGTCCTCCTATGGATATGTGGAAACCTTGCGAGCAGCAACAATATGGGTTCATATAGTGTGTTGCTCTGGTGTGTACTGCACATCTCACAATACACAACACTGCACATATACAATGAGTACTTCTTTGAAGATTCCTTCAAAGACGTACTCATTGTATATGTGCAAACCCAAGGCCACTCAGAAACAGAGAGGATTATATGAAAAGTCTGCCATTGTTTACCTGTTCCTTTGTTGTAGTGAAAATATCATCAAATTAAATTTACAGTCTGTGCTTATACCTCAGCTAATCCAAATATTGAGCAGAGGAGCGCATTTTAATTAAAGTGCTGGGATCGTAGTACAGGATTGCTCCGATTCAGGCGAAAGGTGAAAATCACACCAAGGCAGTAATATCCAATTTAAAACAATGTCCAATAAATTAATAAACAGCAATGCAGGCTGATTTGCATCTACTTTACAATCACAAGTGGTGTTTTTGCTCTCTGTGAGGGATGCTCCTTAGTAGGTTTTGCTCCTCTCTTTACTTATAATAATTTAATTGAGCATATTTTATCAGCCAAAATAATGAGATCTGATTAAAAAGGAATTATGGTAGCACTGTTTGTTGAGGGACTAAGACATCAGACCAACTTATTCAGCTCAATCTCTGCAAGACTTGTCAGGCTTAATAAATTAAGTTTTCAGAGACCAAGACGATTGATGTTGGAAATAAATAACTCACTTGGAGTTCATTTGTCATTCTGAGTTTCTTTAGCATGCAGTCGTCTTCAAGTCTAAACTAAAACTCAGCATCAATGCTTAATTTCTTTTATTCCAAATGCACAAAGAAGCATCATGAAAAGTACATTGATATGATATTTGAAGACAAATAAGATGTCCCAACGGAATAATAATGGTCACACTTTGCACTGTTTGGCCCCACTGAAGTAGTAATGGTAGGTTTGTCTCACGCTGCCCCCAGCTGTATGATGTCATTGTTACTGATGTGCTCTGGGCACTAAAGTGTGACAGGTCAGCATGTTGCCTCCTCCAGCACTCCTCTCTTTTCTCATCTGCCTTCCTCTCCAAATATCCCTCAGACAGCTCAAATTGAACCTGCTAGAAAAAAGGGAGGGCAAATGGAAACAGTAGCAGAGGGCTTTCTTAAGGTTTTTAAAAATGCCAGGTCGAATCAGACAAGATCAGCATGCAAGTGAAACAGCAGGACAATAATGCCATTTTTTTTTTCACTTTAACATATCCCAGCATACCACAATTACACACACATGTACACAGCACCTGAAGTCCCTAAGCTGCTTGTGCCCCTGATGGGAGACATCGCCTTGCTGGTAGTGATGATAAAGCCTTTCCAGAGCGTTCGGCCCAGCCCTGACCTCCTGCTCGTGTCTCTTCCGGCTCCACAGACCCGAGCCCTTGCTGACTAAACCTATCGATCCCCACAGCCACAAAGCTACACCCAAGACAAAGCTTCTGTCTTCCCTGCTCTCCCTTTGAGCGAGACTGCCATGCATCTCTCTGGTGTCAGCACTGTGGATTTGAATGGCGTCTGCTCTGTTGCGAAAGTGAGTGTCTAGTGTGGACTTTACCGGTATAGATCTGACACTTTTTTTTTTACTTCTTCTCCTGAATGGGTGTTTTCTCACATCGATGCACATAAGAAATGTGTGATTTATTTCATGATGGAGGGCTAAGCCTTCTCCGTGCCCTCCAAGCCTGATTGCAATTAAAAGCCGGGGAGAAAAACTGTGTTAAAATGGCACTTAAGGAGCTGGGAGCTCAGCTGGCTGGACCCATTTCTGTTAGAGTGGCCGCTGACGACTCCCAATTCTCTTAACCAATTATCTGAGCACTCATCTATGCACTGCGGGGCCACTCCCCTCCCTTGACCAATCAGATATCTGAGTGCCTGAGGTTAGTTACTATGATAAATCAGCCTGGCATCTTAATACAAAGTCAAAGACGGTTTTTTGGAACGTGGGCAAAGTTTATTGGTCCAAAAACTAGAATGCAAACTCAAATTATAGCCACTATCAAACTGGTATCAGAAACTAACCAACAGGACAAAAAACTTAGAAATACAAATACGGTAGCAGGGAAATAAAAGGTGAGGAACTGGTTTATATCAGTATTTGCTCTTTTTTACTGGCTTGCCAAACTGTGGAGTGCTTGGAAAGACGCAAAGCAGTGATTTCCTGGATGGACTTCTTGAGTCCAGTCGACTTTTTCCTGCACCACTCAATGAAAACAGAGGGTCTGGTCAAGTAGCTATAAAAAAGAGAAGAAGAAATGCTTGAGATTGCCTCCGGTAGGTTTTACCTTGGCACTTTCTTTCTAATCTTGAAGGTCATGAGGTGATGCAAAGAAGGTATGAAAAATGTGTAAAATCAGAGCACCTACCTACCTAAAAATATTAGAAATATCAGAAAAGAAGCACATGAAGAAGTACTCTCCCCGCTGTTCTCTTCCCGTTCCTTCCCTATGACTTTATATATCATGATTATTATACAATTTACGTTTTAAATATTACTTCATCATCAGTGTTGGCTAATATATATACTGTATAGATATATCACATGTCCTTTATTGACACCTGTTAGTTTGCGTGACTTTATGGGAATAATCAGCCAATGCTTTAGACTGCCGTGACTTCAAGGAACCGTGGGATGTAATTAACTCCTTTACTTTCAGAGAGGGATGCTTTCATGTTTCACATCGCTGATTTTAGTCCTCTCTGTCAGAATCAGGAATTCAAATGTTAATAAAATATGTTAGATCAGACTGTCAAAGAGGACCGGTGAAGGACACTCACTCTCACACGCATTCATGCAAAAAAAAAAAAAGGAATGCTGAAGGAGAAAGTAAAGGAGGCACTGACTAATTTTAAGACACTCCTCATTGGCTGAAGTTTGATGGCGACTATGAGAGTTGCTTCTTTGAGGGTGGGCATGGCGCGGTGAAAAGAGTAGGTCCACTTCCAGCTGGAAGGTTAGCAGTTTGATCCCCAAGGTTGCAGAGACAAAAACACTCGTGTCCATGGAGTGTTTATACTGTAGAAGAGGTGCTGCATGAGTATGTGTGGGGGGATGAGGGCCACGTTGTAAAGTAGCTTGTAGAACCTAGACAAGGTGCTATTTTAGTAGAGACTATTGAGCATTCATCCAGTTACCTGCATTTCATAATGGTGCTCTTTCCAAACATTTCTGTGGATGCACAGTGAAACAGTGCAGTAAAACAACTCAGCCAGTTTTATTCTGTCATCATAACCATCTGTCACTCCAGGTTCTTTTTTATTTATTTGTTTTTACCCCTCTCTGTTCATTATTTGCAACAAAACATTAGTTTTTTTAATCTACATTTCAAATGTTAAGCTATTTCTTTTAAACTTCATGCCTTAAGAACTACACCTTTGTATGGATTGTTCAGTGTTGGGGTAGTTACTCAAAAAAGTAATCCATTACATATTACTAGTTACTTTTAAAAAAAGTAATCCCTTACACTACTTAGTTACTGGTTGCTGAAAGTAACTAGTTACATTACTAGTTACATTACTTTTGGATTACTCTGCAATATCACCTGAGCTGCACCATAACTCGATTGCCAATGAACAACATATACAGGACTGTCTCAGAAAATTAGAATATTGTGATTTTCTGTAATGCAATTACAAAAACAAAAATGTCATACATTCTGGATTCATTACAAATCAACTGAAATATTGCAAGCCTTTTATTATTTTAATATTGCTGATCATGGTTTACAGCTTAAGAAAACTCAAATATCCTATCTCAAAAAATTAGAATATTCTGGGAATCTTAATCTTAACCTGTAAACCATAATCAGCAATATTAAAATAATAAAAGGCTTGCAATATTTCAGTTGATTTGTAATGAATCCAGAATGTGACAATTTTTGTTTTTTTAATTGCATTACAGAAAATAAAGAACTTTATCACAATATTCTAATTTTCTGAGACAGTCCTGTAGTTGGAACTTTATTACTGCAGTGCCCAGATCAGCACCAGAAGTCCCGTAAAATCCCGTAAAATCCCGTAAGATCACGTTAAAGGCTGATTTATGGTTCTGCGTTACACCAACGCAGACTTACGGCGTAGGGTACGCGGCGACGAGCATCGTACGGTGTGTGTCGCCGCGTACCCTACGCTGTAGGCTCTGCGTCGATTTAACGCGGAACCATAAATCAGCCTTAAGTCAGACAAGTGTTGCGCAACGCCTGAAGACGCATGAAAGGCAAGTTTGATTTTCTTTTCTGTTCTCCCGTTCTACATGTAGCTGAAAAGCTTAAAGTAACTAAAGTAACGTATTTTGTTTTGTCTTAGAGTAACTATAACGGGATTACCCAAATTACAACTGTAACGCGTTACATTACTGCTTTACTGGCGAATGTAATCTCGTTACAGTGGGATTGTTTCATTTTTGGTTTGCAAACATTTGTATATGCTAGTCCGCAAAGGTTCGTCAAACTATGAGTTATAAAAGGAAACAGACATGTTGTAGTTGGCATCTGACTTCTCACATGTAGAGAGATCAATATAATGGCTCCATATCATCTTTCTTTCTTTTACAGAATGTGTAAAAACAGCTTCCAATACATTAAGAACATAACGTGTAGCTCTTATACAGAACACTATCAAGCAAATCCGATAACACAGAGGACTGATTTCCACATTAAATCCAGGCTATCCATATTATTTTAGGTCTAGAATTAAAACTTTATCCATTGGCAAAGAGGGTTCTGTGACTGGCAATAATTGAGAGAATATTGGCTGTCTCGAAGAGCGAGCCATGCTTTTACGTGAGGGTCTAGAAAGTCATTTCATTTTTCTGCCTATTGCTTTTTTCTTTCACCCTGGTCTTTTTTTTTCTTTTTTTTTTCCCTCCCTCCCTGTTTTTTGAATCAAAGTGATGTTGAGCTGGTGCTTTGGGACTGGCAGATAGAGATGTGCAGTTGACGGGCATTGGGAGGAATGGGGGAGTAAAAGCAAAGAGAGATGAGTAGGTCTGATGTGACTGAGGGAATTACCTGAAAGAAAAATGGGGGGAAGAGATGGGAGGGGGCTGTGATGGGAGTCAGAGAGTGGCAGTATCAGAAAAGAAATTTGGCGAGGGACATACATCTGTCAGAGCTTCATGCTTGTGTGTGTGTGTGTGTCTGTGTGTGTGTGCGTGCATGTGTGCTCATGCATACTGTAGATGTAGTTATGTGCCGCATGCAACTTTTTCTCCATTTCATCCCAGCTAACATGTCCATCCCTGCTTTCCCCCACCCCTTACTCTTTCAATTTTACCCATTTCTTTTTTCTCCCTGCCCTCCCCTCGCCCCCTCCTCCTGCCCCACTAACAGTAATTTGACAGGCACGGGTTTGACAGACTTAAAGGCGGCAGGGTAAGCGATAGTCAAGCCTGGTGTTGCCGGGCAGCTGCTGACTGGCTGAGGAACTGGCATTAAGACCGGGAAGCTGCGAGTGGCCAGGGGATTGACAGGGAGACGGGGGAGAGCTGTCGCCACGGTGATGCGATGGAGTGGGATAGACGGCCCTTGAGAAGCCCAGAGGGGGGGCCGGGGAGGGGGTTTGGTGTTTGCAGTGTAACCGCGACTCAGCTCAAGACATACAAGCTCTACCCAATTGGTCGTGTCTGTTCCCGGGTGAAAAATGAAAAATGCCTGGGGATTGCTGCGAGGCGTCGCCACCTTTTTGATTGCTACTCAGCAATCTCCCACATACAGCACTGGGACGCATCTCAGACGTAGCTTGGCCTTCATGCAAATACTTTTCCCATCAGTCATCAGTCTTGAAATTGCTCAGGCTGATGGACAGCACTTCTTTTCTTTCACGGTAAAGTTCTGATGACATATTTGTGCCGGTCTGGACTGATCAGATGTCGCCCTACCAAACCATGGCTGTGCACAACTACAAAACGGAAAAGTGAATGATTTCAGCACTTATGTGGGTGTGTATTGGCAAAACCCTGTCTGCAACCACAGAATAGGATATATGGACAAAAACATGGATTTGAAATAAAGAAAATTAAACAAAACAAAACCAAAATAAAAAATAATGTAGGAGTGAAATTTATGGAGCCAAATCAAGGCCAAAAGTTTTGCTAATTTGAAAATAAAATTTGAACCTGAAAATTATTTTTTACAGTTTCAATTTTATTTTTTTCAGTATCAGATCTTTTTTTCAGTTTCAAATCTTTTTATTTCAGTTTCAAATCTTTTTTTCAGTTTCAAATCTTTTTTTTTCAGTTTCAAATCTTTTTTTTTCAGTTTCAAATTTTTTTTTCAGGTTCAGACTTTTGGCTCCATACAAATCAAGGCCAAAAGTTTTGCTAATTTGAAAATAAAATTTGAACCTGAAAATTCTTTTTTACAGTTTCAATTTAATTTTTTCAGTATCAGATCTTTTTTTCAGTTTCAAATCTTTTTATTTCAGTTTCAAATCTTTTTTTCAGTTTCAAATCTTTTTTTTCAGTTTCACTTCTTTTTTTTTCAGTTTCAAATTTTTTTTTCAGGTTCAGACTTTTGGCCCCGATCTGGCGTGGGGGGCGTGGCATCAACTGAGAGGGGCGTGGCACCATGAGTGACAGCAGAACAGAGAAGGCGGGGGACCTTCCTCAGTCATGTTGCCTTCAGGAAACGTAGGTTGCAGAAGTTATCAGTAGAAGTATGATGAAAAAAAGATTTGAAACTGAAATAAAAAGATTTGAAACTGAAAAAAAGATTTGATACTGAAAAAAAATAAAATTGAAACTGTAAAAAAGAATTTTCAGGTTAAAATTTTATTTTCAAATTAGCAAAACTTTTGGCCTTGATTTGGCTCCATAGAAATTCAGTTTTTTAATTGAGCTGAAAGTCTTGGAGGTGGAACTGTGTGCCAGCTGGACACAAAAATTGGGAAGTCCCTTGTAAGGGGTTGTACATACTTATGTAACCCGTTGAGGTAGCCAGGTAAGGCAACGCATCGCACAAACACAGACTCGTTTCCCGTGAACACAGCAGATTATCTCTGGGGTCGAAGCGTTTCTCACTACATTCATGCAGACTCACACCAGCAGCATTCACAAAGCAGCAGATGCCAACCTGGCTTGACTTCACGGGCAGACAAACAGTCTAAACACACGCAGACAAACACATGAGGACACATACTTCGCACACATGCACGCACTAGCATCTTGGCAACCTTTGCAACCCAGAGGAAATCAGCATTATTTAGGATTAAAACAAAGGGGCCTGGAGCTTTGATGAGACGTGCATGTTTTCCCATCCATCCTAATCTGTTTCTTTCTCTGGCACTCAGCAATCTCCACGGCTTCTTTTCTGTCCTTGCTTATTCTTTCGAGGCATCTCATTTGTGAAACTCTCCGAGGGATTTTGTACAGGTTACAAAACTTTGCGGGTCATAAAACTCACTCAGAGCATAACTATAAGTGTTTACCTCAAATAAAGAAAAAGAAAAAAAAATAGTGCAGTTGCGTGTTTGTTTTTTTTTTTTTTTTGTATCCACCATCAGCAATAACCTAGTACTGTTGTACCTGTGGACACATCAGAGGGGTTTATGGGATCTTTATTCCTGATTGCACCCTTGTGAGCTGACAATGGCATAAATCTCAGTGGTGCTTTAAGCAGCAGCATATGCAGCTACGAAATGCTCAGGGAGGTTGTTACGGTGAAAAGAAGGAGAGGAAAAAAATCTCCCCGACATCAGTTTTGGCCTACGTGCTTCTCTAGAGGATTTCCTCCAGCTTCCACGCTGTAGAAAATATCCATATAAGATTATTGAGTCGCACTTGATCATTAAATCTTATTGTTGTGGACCAATTGGATTGTAGGGTAACATGATTTAAAAATTCCAATAAAGCAAACTAATTGGCTCAAGATTTTTATTCTCTTAAAAGCAAATAGACTGATCATCATCAGACAGATTATTAAATTGGCATAGAGTCAAACTTTTTTTCCTGCCAGCAGAGACACAAAGTTTGAAAAGGCTCTCTGGAGTTACTTCACAGTGATTCGTTTTCTAATGAATATTTGAAAGAAGTCTGGTCTTTTTGTTACCACATCCATCAACCTCTATATAAACAAGACATCCATGAAAACTGGGATTGTTTGGGTTTCTTATTTGATGTTAATAGCAGTGTTTTTAGATAGATACGTCTGCAAACACAGCTTCTGCTCCAATATTTTAATTAATGTCAAAAAGGAAATCTAGCTTTAGGGGAAAAAAAATGAATTTATATAAAGAATTTCTGAACTAGAATTAGATGTGCAGTTGCAGCAAATCTGCAGTCTTTGTGGTGAATAAATGTTCCAAAAAAGATCTATCTTGTTTATTGCAAAGCATGTAAAGTGATGAGACATGAAGCATTTTGGGATTCCTTCAGCACATGATACCAACAAAACTAAGTAAGATTGTAAGATTAAATGTTCTACCCTCAACAACTTTAACATTTTGATGCACTTAGTTGCAGTTATTGTCAATCAAAACATTGATTGACAATAACTATATATATATATATATATATATATATATATTTATATATATATATATATATATATATGTATATATATATATATATATATATATATATATATATATATATATATATATATATATATATATATACTATATATATAGATATATACACACAGACTGATACAGACAGATATATTTACTAAGTGTCCGAAAAGGAATTTATGCACGTCTTTGACGAGTTAAAACATGCTGCGGCAACATTATTTGGCAACAAATTCTAAAGATAAGTTTAATACTATACTAATACTATTGGTTTAACTACGTCCAAAAAAATAAGGAAAAAAATACTTTCTTCTAACTTAAAATAATACTAATTTTTGTGATTAAGTGCAACAAGCCCATACTTATTAAAAAAAGTGCATTATTTCCTTCCTCCATAAGCATTATAAGCTAAACTGTAGTATAATATGTAGATTTATGTCATCTCTGCTTTTAAGCCAAGAGCCAAGATTTGCCAAAGAAGATATTTTTTGCAGCGCACACACTGATGCTAGTCAACTTCGTCATCTCTTTGGCTCGTTCCAGTCCGCACCTGCTGCTCCTTCACTAAAGAGAACTGAAGCCTATTCCCATTCCTGTCTCTTAATCAACATTTAAACATCCAGTAAGGCAAACTCTTTTTGGCAGAGGTGGAGGAGCCCTATGTTAACGTTCCTCCCAAGAGCTCAATAGAAGAATCCCTCAGGCCTTTCTCTCCACCTTCACCACGTCTCTCTGCTTGGCTAACCAAAAGCATCTTCTGAAAAAAAAACCCTGTCAGAAGGCACTGTCAGAAAAAAAAAAGAAAACAGTCAAAATTTAGTAAAGGTCGAAAAGGACAATGGCTGTGGGACAGCTCACAACATAGAACAAAAAACAAAAAAAACATCTGCACTCTTTTGGGAAAAATTGGCTGTAGCCTATGTATGTAGTTAAGATGATCCATCAAAACAGTTTGTTGTATTTTTAATAAGGGAAATTGAGACTAAGGCTATTTATTTATTATTTAATTAAATGCTTTCCTTTCTATTCCTGCTCATCTATCGGGCAGTCTCTCCTCGCAGTGGTGTTTCTTTAACGAGGACTTTACTGTAATGGACCCTTAACGAGGAGAGAGCCTCCCTGCCTGGCCCAGCATCTGTGCTCTGCCTTGCTGGGTAGATTACGGTGTGCTCCTGCCAAAGTGCCCATCACCACTCCCTCGCAGCCTGTTACTCCATCCCTAATCCAGCCTGCCGAGACGCCGCACTTTGTCGACTCTCCGGCCATATGCTCACCCAAAGATCAATTTAGGCGTGAGGGTATAGAGGCAAAACTTGAGCCCCCTCGCCTTCCAAACCGAGTGAGGTCTTCTTCGTTTTTTCGTGTTAGGCTTTCCTAGCGATGATCGTGAATAGAAGCATTTGGGGCAGATGGAGACGTCAACTCTTATTGTTCTCCTGTGCAAAATCTGAACAGGATTGGTGAATTGGTGATAATCAAGGCCCAACACACAGTCCTGTGCTGATATGGTGATTATGTGGGACATGGAGATGTCTGACATTACAGATTTTACATGCTGGGGAGACCAAACTGGGCCCAGGGCTTCTGGGAACCTAATCGGAAGCAAGACTGCTCTGTGGCCTACATAACCTAAATGCAAAGTGAGATCTTATGCATGTCAGCGGGAGAGGCTAGCTGCCAGGGGACCCACCGCTGAGCCATGACCTTTCCACAGCCTCTGCACGATCTCGTACACTAGTTAGGTTGTTCAGCGCCTCGAAAGGAACCGAGGGAAGAGACTGGCTCTTAGAAACAAAGCATTGCTCAGGAACTGACAACGGGGCGTCAAATCTTGAGCAGATAATGGCAAAAAAAAAAAAATGCAACTACAGGTGGCTTTATCGTTAAGAAGAGAACAAGAGTAACCTTTAAAATCCTAACGTGAACAAAATATGAATAATAAATCTTTTACAGTCGTCAAAAGACCAAATAGTAGCAAACTTTTGATTAAGAAAAAATATTATAAGTATTTTTAAATTCTTATTCATTTTAATAAACATTTTGATTTCAGAAGAATGAATCTATTTTGATTTTCAGAAGAATGAATCTATATATATATATATATATATATATATATTATATATCAACATTTTGATTTCAGAAGAATGAATCTATTTTGATTTTCAGAGGAATTAATCTATATATATATATATATATACATATATATATATATATATATATTATATATATATATATAGATAGATAGATAGATAGATAGATAGATAGATAGATAGATAGATAGATAGATAGATAGATAGATAGATAGATAGATAGATAGATAGATAGATCGATCCACATGTTTTACGCTGCAAGAGGGTGATAACACCACGACTGGATTTCTTATTTCACCCAGATGATTATTTGGCACAGTGTTACCATTTTCTTTGATCAAATCTTTATTATATTTAAACCACATTCTAGAGCTGAGATTACAAACATACAGTATCCACCACGTGCTGCTCTAACATCCATGCAAACACTGACCATTGCTCTCCGTTTCCCCCCCACCGACCTGGAGTCATTCATACAGCGTTGAGGATGCAGAACACGTTAGCAAGATATCTGCTCACTGGTTGGTGTGCACAAAGTTTGTTTATGCATGTGCAACCACAAGAAACATTCATCAACAACACCAAATACACTCAGCGTAAATGCGTAGGTTGTACCTATTAATGTGTTCTCCTGCAGGCACGTCGGTGGGCATGCCTGCAGGAACTTCAACCGTAAAGGGCTGAGCTCTGGAATGAAGGCGGTCCCCCACTGGTTATATGGACCTCTGCCTTCTACCTACTGACTTTAAAATGAATAGTTGAACGAAGCAAAGAGACATCCATTATGCTAAAAAAGCAACAAAAAAAGAGAAGCTTATATAGGCTGCTGATCATGGGAAATTCTCACCGTTACTACTGTAGTTTTTTGTGGCATTACGATGTCCCTTCCCTGGAAGTCATATTACGATGCTAACAAGCTACTGTATAGAGAACACAGTCATCTCAGCCCTGTCAGAGATGCTCTGCAATATTCTACTATATATTGGATCCTGCAACAGTGAACATCTTTTAAAATCCAAGACTTACCAGGGAGCATATATAATTAAAATGTTCTTTGTATCACATATCGTCACAAACAATAGATCACTTTTTTCTGTAAATATTGTTATTATGTTTCTGTCTTGGTCAGCACAAATTAGCAGCTGTTTCAGGAAAAATTAAATATTGTTATTTATTTGCCCAAAAAAGCAGTTTAATATGATTTGTTTTTGCTGAGGCAGTTTGAACCTTGACTCGTATTACTGAAAAAACAGTTTATTTTTATTGCTGTGGGCAGAGTAAACCTTGTTTTTTGTAACAAGGTCGGGCACTAGAAATTAGAGGACTTTGAACAGTTAAGGACCCCCAAGAGAAAATTTAGCTGAACATAAAGGGTCCACACAAAACTGCTAAAACCAGCTATTTGCCTTTGACTGAAGAAGAGGCTGTACAGATTATGGGGCTGCATTTTCCATGGAAAAGTAAATTTCTACGAATAAATTGCATGTTTGCAATAGTCCGAAAATTGGTTAGAGGGCCGCTGCTTTTCCCGCATAGCTACATATCCTACATGAACATGTTAGTCCATACTGCATCCAATACTTTCAGTGGCTGCTTTATGGTTTATCTTTATTTAGTCTCTTTTCTTTTCTTTTTTGATGCCAAACAGCCTATTAGATGGTAGAACTGTGAGAAAAGTGATTTTTCTAACAGTTTGTTCGTTTCTTTCATTCCTGCTTGTGAAAAGTGCAAAAAGACTTTCAAAGGATTTCAGTTAGCTTATATGATTTAGAAATCATTATTATTAATAATTTACGATGACGACCTGCTGTGAGGAATGCAGTTCTCTTTAAGTTGTCTTTACGTTTCTGGATACATGTATAAATGAATGGTACCCCTTTTTCTCCCCACCAACGTCTCACCTACATGAAAAGTGGGTCTCAGGTATGATACACCTACATTCCCCCACTTGTCACTCAAGGCATACAGTATTATACAGTCATTTAATATTTAAATTACGCATTTATTCACTGTGTAATCCCCCCCCCCACTTGTCTTTCCTACGCCCCTCCAGCCATGTAGTTTCTCCACAAAAAGACGAACACAAATTGATTATACAATCCCAATAACAGCTGTAATTCTAACACAGAAACCTCTTCCGTTTCGCTGACAGCGCAATGATGAATCACAATTTCAGAGCTTTATTGACGGTGGCTTTATATAGTCACAGCAACTCAGAATCAACATACTCAATGTTGACCAATCAGATTTGAAACTGAAAGCCGAGGTTCTCGTCTCGGGGTTTGTTGACTCTGGTATTTTAACTCATAGTTTGTTGAACTTTGTCTCTAAAATACACTCCAGGTTGCAAGATGCTCTGAATGTATGTGTTTACTGTGCAAAAGGTAAGTTATACAAAGCTAAGTTATTGTTATGTCTAAAAAATAACTTAAAAAAGATGAAAAAAAGAAAATGACTGGACCTCACTGATGAGTTTGCAGTCTTTAGTTGTGCAAGCAGAATATCAGTTCAACACTTACTGTGTCTCCATCTAAATGGAACAAGAGCAGACTCAGGTTATTATTGTTAGTCTTAACAAGAGTACTTAGACCGTTCAACTGATAGTTTAACCTCGTTTCACATCTATTGGCCAGCTCATGCAGCGTTGGAGCTTGCCTTCCAACCTCAGACAGAGATGGACAAATTAAACCCCAGAAACACAAAAAAGCTGCAAACATTTACAATTGTAACAATGAAAAGGATTAGAGAAAAAATGTCACAATTCACTATCAAAAAAAGACAAAAGCAAAAAGGCTGGAATAAAATCAGTCCCTTTTCAACAATAAGAGAAATATAAAAAGCTGATTATGAGAGGAAACATGAAAGATTGAATTCATTTATGCCAAAGGACTCCTGTGTAATCAGAGCATAAATCCAGTTTGCCTTCATGAAGCAGAGTTCACTCTCGGAGAAGATGAGATTTTTATCTGTTTGCCAGAACTTCCGTGCTCTTGTTGCTGCCCTGTGTTCAAGTATGCAAATCTTTAAACGTTATTTTATTGTCTTCCATATAGACCAGGCCACAAAAACACTATAACCGTACTAGTGCAAATATTAAAGGAGCATGAGGCTCCTTTTAAGAAATGAGACTCTCTAGCGCCAACCTTCGCCATGACGGCCGTCGGGGGTACTGCAGCCAACAGCGAAGCCAGCACAGGAGAACGGGGAGAACGTGCATGCAGCGTCATGGGACGTCACATCCGCCACCCAGCGCGGGAAATTTGGAGTCCGAATTGCAGCACATTTTGCAGCACACAGCCTGTTCAATGCAACGGAGAGATATGCTAGAGGGCTCATTCTTTTTGGTTTGGAACGCTTCATCTGACATTATTACTAGAAAACTTAAAACGTATACGAATTTTTTTCATAAATCCTCCCTCAATCTTGCCTCATGCTCCTTTAAAGGAATATATAAAATATTTGTTTTTTCAGTTCCCAAATGTGGAAGCTCTGATTTTCTTATCAAGTCTGAATTCCCTTTCAGGGACAGTAGACTTTACATTCTGTAGTTTGTTGATTTAAGTGCCTGCCAGAGCGTATACTCTTTTTTTTTTTGCTTCAGCATTTGTTAGTCTTTCACAAAACTGGAAACACTGGCTGGAAGGCCAGAACTGGAAATGCAGTCAGCTTCCCTTTTAGTGGATCTCCACTCTCATTTATAGCACAGCCACTCAATTACATAGCAGGTATCCTTCCTCCAGGAGAAACTCTTACATCTTTGTTTTAAACCTTGTACTGTATCTCCCATCTACTCCAGCTTACTACTCTTTGTGTCATTTTTTTTTTATCTTCCTCCACTTTTATCTCACTGTGTTCATCAAGTCGTGTTAAGAGCAAGAAATTGTCATATGAGTTCAGCATTTGTGCAAGAGGAGAGAATTCAAAAGCATGTCCATACAGGGGAGGGGATGGATATGCATAGCGCTTTAGGGATTGAAAGGTCAGGATGGTAAATTGGCTCTCCGTACACGAGTCTCTCCAGTCCTTTGACTAAAATGTACTGGATTAATCCATTCTCATGCCCTTTCTGCTCACAGTGAGGGGGAGACCGTGTAATAGGTGCGGGGCACATTTTTGGATTGTTCTGACGGTATTGTTCCCTCTTTCTTAAGCTATTTTAACAAATAAATAAATAAATAAGCCCGTGTAAAATAAAACAAGGAGAAATCCTGTCAGCAAATGTATTCATGTCAATTTTTTTAAATGTAAAATGCTCCGTCAATTTACATTTCCGTATTATTTTTTGATTTTAGCAATAAAAACGGTGATGTCCGGATTCATTTTCTTATTTTGTTAAAGATAAGATCAATGCAAAGATGGGGCTTTCTCTCTGTAGATGCTTTGTCTTCCCCCCCCTACCCCCCTTCCCCTCCTCGAGCTTTTCTGTGAACGACTGCACTGATATCAGTAGTGGTCTTCATTTTCATATAATTGAATCGAGGCCCTTCCCACTGCGAGGCAGGATTTGGTTAAGCTGAAAGTCCTCCTTGACTGCTGTTACCTCTGTGCAGATTCGGTTACAGCTGTTTCCACAGCAGCAGCCTGCCAGGGCCCGTCTCCACGGATACCTTCCCTAATTACTGTGTTTATTGGAAATTAAAGATATACCAGCTAATGAAACGTGGCAAACATTACCGCCAATGCAATGTCATTAATTCTAGCCTGGATCCCATCTCCCATGTGAGGTTGAGGCGGAAAGAGGTGCAGCATATTAGCATATCTATGAATTTTAGTTGGGTGGGAAGTACTCGGACTAGAAAACAATAATAAAAAAGGTATGGTTTCAATCCCGTTTTTATTCCCAGTATCAGGATAGATTAATACACGTCGGTGGGTTAAGCAAAGGAAAGGCAGAGGACACATATAATGTTGGGAGAGTGTCTTTGTGAATGGTCTGTAAGTGTGTGGAAGACAGACAGGAGGAGACCATGGATTAGGAGTTGAATTAAATGGCATCTCTTAACCATACGTTACTGATATCTGGTTTGTTCCCTGTTGTTGGACCCCAGCGGCTAACCCCCCCGCACCCTTCAGGGCAAGACAGGAGAGCCAATATCAGAAACACCTGTGGGTCCCAGACAGAGGTGTCAAAAGTATTCACATTCATTACTCAGGTAGAAGTATAGATATACTAGAGTTTAAAAATACTCCTGTAGAAGTTGAAGTATCAACTCAAGTTTTGTACTCAAGTAAAAGTATAAAAGTACTGGTTTCAAAACTACTTAAAGTATAAAAGTAAAAGTAATGTAAGGGGGAAAAAAGCCATTAAGGACAAAAGCCATTGAAAATGAATGCATCTTAGTATAATGCAAATATATTAAAGAACCATATATGTGTACTATTGAGCATTAACATGTGTTTCAGAGAGCAGGAGATATGATGACTAGTTGCCTATAAGTATTGTAATGGTGCAAAAAGTCAAACTTCAGAGGCATGTTATCATTTATCCTATTCCTAACCTTTATTGGAATGTACATCCAAGTTTAGTTGCAGGAATCTGAGGGCAACGGATGTAAGAACAAAACTGGACAAGAACATCTGAAACAACCACAACCAAATTCAATCTATCCGGATGGAGCAATTTAACTGGATAGTTTTTTTTAAAGGCCGAAATGAAATAGAGTAACGAGGCTGTTTTTAAAATGTAAGGAGTAAAAAGTACAGATAATTGCGTGAAAATGTAAGGAGTAAAAGTAAAAAGTCGTCTGAAAAATAATTACTCCAGTGAAGTATAGATAACCAAAATTTCTACTTAAGTAAGGTAACGAAGTATTTGTACTTTGTTACTTGACACCTCTGGTCCCAGGACATAACACAATCTGGCATAAAGCTACTGTCTGTTTTGGTTTTGGTAAAGAGTGAGCTTTTCAAGTCCGTCTTACTGTTTTTCATCCTCACTGCAAAATCAATTCTTACCGTATTATATGCATGTTCGCATACGGACATTTATTTTTATTTTGATGTCTTAGCTATCAAAATAGTTTAAGTACAGGGAACCACTCCGGAAATTCTTAGTTTTTGCACGTGTTCTGATGTTCCTACATACCTGTACTGTTTTGGATTTAGAAATAAGGGAAATGTTCCACCACCCGCTGTCCCACCAGCCCAACCCAGGTCCAGTATCTTAGATTTTCTGGGACAGGTTTGCAAAAAATCGAAAATAATTACCTGTCAACATCTTACAAACTACAATTATGTGCTCATAGCCTGATAGGACGACCTTTGTTGTTATTTTAAACATTTTCAGATTATATACACCTTGTCTTCAAGTGAAACATTTACATTTATCTTTTAATGTGTCATTTTCACCCATGTGGCTCTCTGGTATTCACTGACTGATGACACAGACGCAGGTTTCTGTGCCTCTAGCCGCGCTTGTGATGCTGACGGACATCGGTTCCTCCCCCGTGAGAGACACTAAAATCACAGTTACACATCTTTCACAACGCGTAACTGTGCCCCGCACTGCTCTTCATTAGGAAAGTAAATTCGGTATCACATTTTCAGAGAGGTCTTCCCTTTTTGGACAGAAATGCCTTCCCAATCGTTACATCCATCCATCACTCTGATTTGTTGTTTTGAGTTTGCTCCCGTTGTCGCCACTAACCTCACGAGAACTGCCACCCAGGCTACAGCAAGTGGCAGTTCTCGCGTTTGTGACGGTTCAGTTTGGAGAGGCACTGGAATGCTTTATAAAATTATTATATTATAAAACGGGAAATTTACAAGAAGATATTAATATTGGATGACAGCGGGAAGAGGGGTTAAATACGGCTAAAACGGTACACTCGACAGGTATGTGTTCTTATGGACATAAATACATCCAAAGATGTGAGTGTAATGAAGTACTGGATCCCTGCTCTCATTTATTTTTGTTAAGCTTGGATCCTTCACAAAGCTGTCAATAGTTATGAATAGGGCTGGGATCGATTCAAATGTCAAGAATCGATTCGATTCCGATTCTTAAGATTCAAAATCGATTATCAAGATTTGATTTGATTCGATTCGATTCCGATATTGATTTGGGTTAGTGTTATTAAAACAGTTTTTTGAGCTGTTGCATGAATTATATGACTGTAGTTATGCAAAATATTACTACTAGTATTATATTGAGATTCAACAGCAAATATTGCAGCTAATGATGCTGTAAGGACCAATCAGCTCCCAGAATGCTGATAGAACTGCTTTCAGAAACATCATCAGAATCAGAATCAGAAAAAGCTTTATTGCCAGGTCAGACATAAATCAGACGAGAGAACTTGACTCCGGTTTACACCGATGGCACCATTAATACGGACGCCATCATGTGGGTCAGAATTACCAAACAGATCCAGGGAGGAAACAGAGACGGATGAAATCGGTTTTATTTTTTTCCACATTCCGTTTTTATTTGTTCCTTTTTCGATCTATTTTGGTTTTTAATTTTTGAGAATTTGGTTTTTAGCATTTTTTGCAAATGTAACCCCAAGACAGTTTATAAAGTAATGAAATATAGATAATTTATGCAATTATAACTGAAAACTTTAATGTTTTCATACCTTTAAACATATTTAAAGGCAAAAACAGTTATTCTCGTGTCCAACAAAACATTCCTTTTTTGGGAATAAACAAAAAAATAACCAAAAGTTGTAATGTAATGATGGAAAAATAAATAAATAAATAAATAAATAAAGGAAAAAGAAAAAAAAAGAAAATCGATCTTTAGACATATGAATTGATTTTTAGGAATTAATATGAGAATCGATTTAGAATTGGGAAATCAATTTTTTCAACACAGGCCTAGTTACGATGTGTTACATTTAGGGGTAACTACGTAGCTGCAGTTTTAGAAGTGTAGAATCATGTGGAAGGTGCCACACCTCCACACAGGGCGTGTTGTTTCGCCGTGTTTCCACAGTAGTCCAGAATGGACAAATCAAACACCGGGTCTGGAGTCCTGCCTTTTCCCTTTGTACCAGCCATGATAGTTTCTCGTACATACTTGGACAGAATGTACAAATATTACTGAGCTTGTTGCAGTTGGTGAAACCCAGCATCAAAATGTTACTAAATCTAAGGCAGAGGAACTTGAACTTATCTATCTAAATCATTTTGATGGTTCTTTCGCTTGCTCTGACTTGCCCATCCTTCTCTGGCATGATGCATCTCTGTTAATTCAGATTATTGCCCTGCTATCAGCAGTTACAGAGCCCTCCATGATCTCAGGGGATTATGTATAAATAGCATGCTGCCTTAGGGACCTGTTATATGTCAAGTCTACAAATTTTAAGGGTTTCAGCTGCCCTTTGAAAGGAACCCCTACTAACTTATAAGCTTTAATATGTTCTGATCGCTATCTTCTACTGAAACGTGTTATTTAAAACACATGAAATGAGTTTAATAATTGAAAACTCCTCCGTGTTTATGGCATGGTTTGAAGTACAGTGCCCACCATCTCTATGTGTAAAACATTTTAGGATTGGTGATGATATCATGAGGTCAGTTATTGTTGAAATATTTTACAGCTTTTATCAGCCAGAAAATATGTTGATTCAAAGCCTAATGATGCTGCTTTTGGCTGTAGTTTCCACTCAAGAGGCAACGAGGGAATTAAAACAAGTCTTTTCACAGAATATCCCAGTTAACAGAGAAAGCAAGTTCAACGTTTCCCTGATCCATTTGATACCTTTGTCAGTCAGGGTTAATGGAGGAAAGCTGACAGGTGTAGCTTCTTGTAATGGGGGAATACAACAATGTCCTCTAACTAATGCTTTGTCCAGTTCTGTTTACTATGTACACTTGATTAGTGCGAGTAGCACATCTACACACAAACATTGTGGGAGTATAACTGATTCCCACGCAAAACTGAGTCACGGTACACTGCTTTTCGCAGTGAATGCAACCTCTGTCGTGCTTGCGGATGGGTTCAGCCCATCAGTCCGCAGGGTTGCAGAGCTAAGAGCATAAAACAGAGGAAAATAGGTAGTGTTGTCAAAACTTAGAGCCTGTCATTTTGTTGTTGGTAGTCGGGGAGTGTCTGATTGCTGCGTGGTGTTTATGTGGCTAGTAAAGAAGATATATAGCTGTCCCGCAGAAAGGAGAACAAGTGCCAACATTGCTTCTGTCAGGGAGAAGAATTTCAGTGCCCTGAACATGCCAGTCTTTATTGCAACTCAAAGCAGGACTTTTGCTGCATTCAGAGATAGTGGTCCTGCGGGGACAGGAGGGATCACCCTGACACTATATCATGTTAAATCAACCGACAATATCAGCTTGTCCTCCACTCACGTTTCGTGTCAGGATAGATATCTGGTGTATTTTGGCTGTACGAGTATTTGTTGCAGATCACAAACTTGGTAAGCTACACACTGGTCTGCATGCAAACTTTCAGTTTCAGAGCATATTTCTAGAGTCCTTGTTAAATTGGTTAGCTGCATTATTTTCATCATGAACATATTGTATTATAACAGCAGGCAGAGCTCTGTACATCTAAGAGTCCCCTCACACTGAAGGGCAGATGTCAGACAGGGAGCATAGGCTTTGCCTCACTTTCAACTTCTTCCCATCTGATCCATTTCATGTTGATGACTCCAGTAATGTCTTCATTATTGTCTTCAGTGCTTAACCAGGGACTCGGGTTCAAACTGAGGTCATCCTCATGTCACTTTGGGCCTCTTTGACTGGAGATGCTTGTAGGCATCTCAAATTGCTACTACCCTTAATGCAATGCAGCGTAAAAAAAACAATTGTGTACCATTAGTGTGAGACATTTCCATAACTGTATGAACAAAGACATTTGGACTCTTTAAAATGTCAAATTTATATAGCCCCTGACTATGTAAATTTAATAAGGCCTTCAAGTGTTATTAGTCAGATCTTCTTTTAAAATGATAACATGAACAAACAGCGATGAATGGACCCTCGCACCCTTGTGCACGTTCAGGCGTGCTGCAGTGGAAGCGCTTGTATGACTTGCATGTAGATGTCTTCAGGCCTGGACATTTAGCGGATGACACCACCCACGACTCTCTATATCAAACCATTCAAAAGTTATGGCAGAAAGTAGGAACTATCAGATATTGACCAATCAGATGAAGGGACGGGGCTAATTTGCAGCAATTATGTTCAAGGAATGAAAACCATGTCCGATGACACCACCCACGATTCTTTATGTCATACCATTCAAAAGTTAGCGCAGAAAATAGGATCTATGAAATATCGACCAATCAGAAAAAGGGGCGGGGCTAATTCAAGCCAATGAAGGTCAAGTACTCAATACTGAGTCAGATGACACCACCCACAAGTCTTTATATCACATATAGACAACATCTGTTGTATTAGACGCTATATAAATAAAATTGATGTGAATTTATATCACACCATTCAAAAGTTATGGCAGAAAGTAGGAACTATCAAATATGGACCAACCAGATGAAGTGGGGACGCGCTTTTTGACGTCTATCGTCGCCACGGTAATGCTTTTGACTGAGAAAAGTAATGCGCGTCGTCGCAGGATGGAGACGCACATTTGGATGTATAACACACCTGGGTGCACATTACGGTTCAGGCCGTATTAACTGCCGATGGAATGGCATAAATTGCGCCAAAATTACATGATGAATTCGAAATGGCCGACTTCCGGTTCGGTTTCGGCCATGGCGCCAAGAGACTTTTCTTTAAGTTGCGACATGATACAGGTGTGTACCGATTTTCATGCAAGTACGTCAAACCGTATTATGGGGCTTGAGGCACAAAGTTTTTTCTGTCTGGACCAATCAGATGAAGGGTGGGCGCGCTTTTTGGCGTCTAGCCTCGCCACGGTAATGATTTTGACTGAGAAAAAGAATGCGCGTTGTCGCAGGATGGAGACGCACATTTTGATGTATAACACACCTGGGTGCACGTTACGATTCGGACGAAGAAGCGGCTGAAGCGGCACAAGCGGCTGTGTACCGATTTTCGTGCATGTACACCAAACGGTATTGTGGGGCTTGAGGCACAAAGTTTTCTAGGGGGCGCTGTTGAGCCATTTTGCCTCGACCATTAATGCAAACCATGAAATATCAAATTTTTCGCCAGGCCTGCCTTGCATGCAAAATTTGGTGACTTTTGGGGCACGTTTAGGGGGGCAAAAAGGCCCTAAAAGAAAGAAAGAAAGAAGAATTCCTACAGATACAATAGGGCCTTCGCACTGTCAGTGCTCGGGCCCTAATAATCTGACATACAACACACTGAGATGGTCATCTTATTACATGATCGGGGTAGGGAGAGTGTTTGTCAGTGCAAAGTACAATACAATCCAATGCAAATATGATAGTGACCACCCAATAATATGATAGTGAATAGTGATAATATCTGATCTTGTTATTAACATGTAATTACATAATGCCAGGCTGCAGGGTTTCATCTTATTTTGTTTTTGGTATAAGGTATAGGCAGGGCAATGATCAACTGAAAAAGGGTAAGCCTTCACTCTAACCAGATTGATGTCATTTCTGGCTTGAATTTGTGCAAATGACCTTTTACAGACTTAATATTTTCTGCAGCCAGGGACAGGACGTGAACAGAACGTGGTGGGTACAAGTATTCAACACGGATCATATCTGTTGCCAAGCAGACTGTATACTGGATCACTAGAAAGTTCCCTTTAATGCACCCGTAGGTATGTAAGACAGAAAGCACACATTCAGAACCTTTGAAAAAGTAAAAGACATTTAGGCGAGATTGTATTGTGGGCTGCGCATTAACAAGATGTTGCACGTCTCTTTCAGGTTTAGTTGTTTATAAGAAAACAGCCCG
Source organism: Cololabis saira (assembly GCF_033807715.1). NCBI lineage: Eukaryota > Metazoa > Chordata > Actinopteri > Beloniformes > Belonidae > Cololabis > Cololabis saira. The sequence continues at coordinate 43,364,700 of NC_084588.1, read as the reverse complement.
AGTGCTCCCCTGTTCACTCTCTAGCCTCCCTTTCCACTGAGGGTGTCTCATTTTTCCTTTTCTTCCCCTCACATGTTTCCAATTGCATGGTGTTAAAAGAAGCTACGTTTGTACCAGAGGAGCTTCAAAGACGAGAGAAAAGAAGGGCAGGAGAGTTTTTTTTTTATTACTTTCCTTAAGGTTTTTTTCTTCATTCTTTTTTCTGTGCCTCACTAACTGTGCCTCCCTAGAGAGCAGAGCTGTTAGAGTATCATTCACATTGGACACAGGAACTCTGGGGACTGCCATTCTCTTCCCGCCTCCAGGGAAAACTTGTTCAGAACAGTTTTATTACACTGACCCAATAGACAATCCTTCCTCTTCTTTTACCTTTGTTTTTATTTTTTGGGGGAAAAAAAAAGAAGGAGACCGTGCTGTAAAAAGAGGAGATCAGAGGACATGAAAAACAAAGATGGGGGATCTTTTTCATCTGTAAAGATGTTGTCTCTGTGCAGAGTTCAAGGATATACATCAGAGGCAGTTTCATGTTGTGGACTTTGTTGTCTATTTCATGCTTCACAACTAATTATGCTCTCAGTAGAAAGTTCCCATCTCTCTGCATCTTTAAACACTCAGCGCAACTATTTTGTCCGAGCATTGATGTGAAATCCCTGCTGTTTGTCCTAAACACTTTTTTTTTTTTTTTTGTATGTGTGCAAATGTCCTCTGCACACCTTGGAGCGGTGCTGTAAGATGATTAACACTGGAGTTTCCTAGCAGTTGCCCTTGCTCCAGAGCACTGCGCCCGGCCTTTGGACCGTCTCCGACTGCGGACTCAAGACCGAACACATTTGTCAGGAGCGCTGATATTAAACTGCACCATTTTCATCATTGTATTGCCAGACGTCACACTGTGAAAAAAAAATAAAAAAACAAATGTGACAAATCCAATTTGATAACGCAATAATAGGATTTATAAACATCTGAGGATAGATGTGATCCAAGATTATTTATGAAACCAAGTCTTGTGATATTGACCATATGTGTTTTTAATAAATTCTTAGCAGGGGGGCATTTGCAGGGGAGTGGGGAAAAGGGGGTACATTATTACAATCTTGTGGTGGCGAGATTCTGCTGTCGGGGTGCGTGCTGTAGGGGAATTCTTGACAATATTATGAAATGATTCATGTTCTGAAAGATGGACAGCTTAAGCAAGACATGCTGATAGGTACAAACCCAGGTGTGTTTAAATGCTTCCCGTCTGTCATCCTCTGAATGAAAGCTCTCAATAAAAAAGCAGGTCAGGCCAGCTAGCATGACAGCTCTCTGAGGTAAAGACGGGGAGCGGCGTGCAGGAACGTCCTTCTCTTTCTATCCATCTTTGCCACTTCGTCACTGTTTAATCCCTCTATCCCATCTGGAAGGAGCTGAGATTGCATGGCTCCTTCATTTTTATAACTTAACTCCCAATGAAACTTGTCCCCAGCGACTCTTGGCTCCTCACAGGCTTTGATTAAAGCCATTCTGCCTTGGGACAGCAGGCGTCTAGGAGGTGACGGCTCATTCGAGGCAGGCTTATAATGCCATGAGGACTGTGGACTGCATGGAGCCCTCAGTGAAGTTTGCATTAATCGCCCTGATGGCAGAGAACATTGACACCCCCTACAATTTGTCTTTTGTGAGTGGCCTTGAGGGACTTCTCACCCGCCCTCGATGGCATGCTGACTTAAAGCTCGAAGCTCGTCAAAGAGCTCTAAAGTGAAATTTTAATGAGCTACAGTATGCATTACCCCCCAGTGTGATTTTTCCATTTGACTTTTAAAAGTGGATGCCTGCGGATGCTGTCACTGAAATTATCAGCAACAGAGAAACCTCATGAGTTCAAGACAGTTTGTGACCTCTTGGTAATGGGGAGAGTGAAGCAGAATTCTGTTGTTTCCCCTTATTCTCTGTCGCATCTCTACTCTAATATTCCAGCAGGGTTAAGATGATGGACAGACAGACACATCCTTCTTTGTCCAACCTCTCTGCCATCCTTGCAGGCTGTGCAGTTTGACCTATTCTTGTCAGTGCTTTTTTGTCCAAATTCCAGGCCAGATGTAGCCCAACTGAGAGATAAGTAAAATAAAAAAAGGAGCCAGTCCCTTTACATGTCTTTATGAGTGACAGTCTCCACGCTCTAGTGACCTCTACCGAGAACAACACACTAGGGTATGTTGCACTCATACACTAAAATCTCATCTGTAACTATGACTATGCAGCAGAGATGCTCACAAGTGGCTGTTGTGCCTTCTGTGATCTCTTAAATGTCATCCAGTCCACTTTAAACATTGCTTTGCTATATGTAAAGAATTCAAAGCATCGATAGAGATATCATCTCTATCCTCTCATCTAATTTGTACCCTTCTTGCATCTAAACTTAACGTAACCACAACTTTATCTGCCCATGACTCAACAATAAATCGCCAACCTGCAGCCAATGATAATATCGTGCCTTCGGCTCACTTATTGTTAGCCAGCAGCAGATGGTTGTAGCAGAACTGGGACAATTAAGTTACCCAACCATTTTTGTTGTCACTATAAAGTCAGCACAGTGTGAATTGTTAGCAGGCGCGTCAAGCCAACGGTCATCCATCTTTTCAAGAATTTAACCAGTCCAGTCACATTAACTTCCCTTGCCTACAAAGGATGCCATCATTTTAAACTTTGCTAACAGTCCAGAGGTACTAATGTTACATTTTCAAACTATTCCGAGACTGACCTCGCTGGATAAGTTTAAAGGTCACAAACGCATCACCAGTGGTGATGCAGTGGTGACAGTAACGGAGTAAATTTACTTGAGTACTGTACTTAAGTACATATCCAGAGGATTTGTACTTTACTTGAGTATTAGATTTCTTTGTTACTTATTACTCTTACTTGAATACATTTCCAAGACAAATATTTTTACTTTTACTCAAGTAAATTTCTAGGAAGGCTGAAAAGTACTCGTTACTTTCAGGTCTGCTCTTTTTTCTTCTTCCCTAAAATCCTATTATACACGAGCTGTTTTTGTCAAAGGAGGAGACTTATCACAGTGCACGCTCTCCACTGGGATGTACGTAAAGCGGAAATACGTCAAGCCTCCTCAAAACGATACCGCCAAAGTAGCCTGCGTTTGTCAAGACAGAGCCGCAACAAGTCAAGACAACAATGGCTACGCCTGCGTCGGGAGAAGAAAGACAATCCGCTGAGTCGTCTGAGTCTGATAATGAGCCGGACTCGGAACAGGGACTTTCACAAAATCCTTGGCCGTATCTTAACTCAATGTTTGAGTTCGACCGAGTAAAAAACGAGGGCACAGACAAACCACAGACATTTTATTTCATTTATTTTCAAATGTTTTTGTGTCTGCCGAAGCAGAACTACCTCTCTGCTTTGAAATTTACTCTTACTCTTACTTTTTAGTAAATTTAAAAGCATTTACTTTTGGATACTTAAGTACCTTTAAAAGTACTTTTCTGCTCTTACTCGAGTAATATTTTGACTGAGCTACTTTTACTTGTAACGGAGTAAATTTTGACCAGTAGTATTTGTACTCTTACTCAAGTACTGGGGTCGAGTACTCTCTCCACCTCTGCGCATCACTATCTTTGGTTCTGCAGTTCATAAAAGACACGGTAGCCACTTTTGGGTGGAAATTGTTTGAAAATTAAATTGTAAGTATTGTTGATGAGTCCTTAGAGAACAAATGTGAATCAAGTCCAAGTCGCAAAGTCCCCATCTCTATTAATGCAGACTTGAAATGTATTGTTGTTGAACAAACTTCCCTTAGGAAAAGTATTTTTTTTTGTTACCAAAAATAAATCTAAATTGTTTATGTTGCAGAGCACCATTTCTAAACATTCAACATCTTTAACTTTTCTCAACTCTGGTGCTCAAAGTTTAAGGTTAAAAGAACCAAGTTGCTTTTTGCAGCTGTTTTTTTTTTGTAACTTATTTATATATTCCCATCACAGTTTGCTCTTTCAAACTGTTCAATACACAAAAATTGGAAAAAAAAAACATTGAGCTTGCTTGAGATAAAAGAATCCGGTGTAGCATTCAGAGCTTGGTCCTGTGGTCCAGTGTCTCGGTACACAGACCGAGGCGGGCACGGAGACAGGCAGAGGGATGAGTCTCACTTTGTTAACAGTCCCTGGCTACAGCACAGCCCCTGTCGCCTGTTTTCGGAGGGTGATTTTTCAGCCTCCAGGTGTTTACCTGCAGGATACGCATCCCTCCTGAGAAACACATCACTGTCACGCAGTGGCTGTGGGCAGGCACATCGCTCAGTGCTGAGTGAGCGAGCGAGCGAGACAGCGAGGGTGGGGCTGGCGGTGGCAAACAAACAGAGAATCGAGGGCAGCGCTGCTTTGTGTGCAGCTCTGCTGGAGCTCAGACTCATTAGGTATGAAGCCATCTTGGAGCAGGCATCTGTATCCTGTGAGAGATCCCACCAGAGACTGCACTGAGAGAGCCATCAGATCTTCTATAGCGGGCCCCTTTGAACACAAACTACCAGCCCCCCTTCCTCCCCTCATTCCAGCTCCCATCTAAACACAGAGACGGGATGGAAATTTAATGAGAATTCTGTGCTGCTTAAGCCTGCTGCAGCTGCTGCGTGGAGCAAAGATAGGAATGTTTTGTTCACTTATTTTACCCTCCATGTGCAGGCTGTGGGGTGAAAGTTGCAAATGGAACGGGGAATAATAGATGAGTATCTGCTTGCATCTGATGAAAGGTCTAAGTGATACAAATGTGTCCCATTTCAGTGATCCATCCAGTCCTGTGTCATCGTCATGATTTGTGGGAAAGGTCGTGCAAGAAATGACTTTGGCTGAGGAGGCGAATCCCCTGTTTATATTTGTTGTGCTTGGTGTGGCGGCCCACAGAGCGATGGGCTGGCTGAGATGGGTTTTCTGGTGCAGGTGGTGTTTTTGGAGGATAGGGCTGATATATCATTTGCCAAGGTCGTACTCAATTAGGCTATTTGTTGAGCATAGCTGCATGAGGTTGGTTTAATCAACCGAAGAATGGCAACAGCAATGACAAAAGAGGAAATAAATTAGGCATGGCCGGGCTACACTCTCAAGCTCGCAGCAGCATGCTGGAGAAATGCTCCATTTAGTTGACCATCTTCTTTTCCCCAACAATCCACTGTCCTCACACCGGCACAAACACCGCACAGACACCACACACGTATTCATTACTTTTTCTCTGACTTTTTAACACAGTTGAAACAATCTATCTGAATTATGACCTGACACACAGACACAAAAGGTCAATTATGCGAGATGAGTACACTTAGTAAACAAATTGCTAAAAATTGGGAAGAAAAATGGGGTGCGATTGTAATTGTAATTTATGGCATCCATCAATCAAAGTGGCACTGCCATGACCAAGAAACAACATTTGTTTACCCTAATTAAGCCAAGACCTTAAGGGGTGCTGAAGCACCTGTGTAATTGGGTACAGCCCTGGAGGAGAGGAGTCAGACTGTGTTAATAGTGGAGCAATCAGCGGCCATTCAGGTTAATGGGCTTTCAGCTAGTCAGCCCTGCCTAATGTGTGTTTTGGAGGGTCAGCCCACAGCTCAGCAGCAAACACCGGACACAATCACCCCTGTCACACGCTACCAGTGCAGGCTTTAGTTTTCCCACCACGCCCTCGGGCTCCTCAGCTGCTTATGATGGTAAATATTTGATTAAATAAATGAAGGCTGATTAGCTCTCGGAGGCTTGGCAATGAGTGGTATTGTGTTCAGATGACTTTGGTTTCAGTTCCACACTCAGGGACCGTCTCAAAATTAACGTCCACATCGTCGCCTCCTCTCGCTGTAAACTAAGTTAAGATGGTGCGAAGCCGCATTGGCAGACGATGCCGGATGATTAATTTGATTTTTACAGAAACCTCCCAGATAATGTGACAGCCGTGGCTGCAAAGATTAGGAGCAAAGCTTCGATCCGTTCTCCGCGTGTTTTCACTCTTACCTGTACCTTCTCTTTTCTCCTTTTACCGCTTCCCTGTTTCTCTCTCCTTCACTCCCTTTTCCATGAGACCTCTTAAGCTGTGACATTTCCGTTTCCCTGGAGACAGAGCATGCCAGGCTGTTGCCATAGCAACTCTCTGCTCTTTAATGCCCGCACAGCATTAGTCCACCCCCTTCGCTACCCCCTATCAAGGATGGGGAGGGGGGGGGTAAAACGAGAGAGCTAGGGAAGGGGTGTAGTCCAGAGAGAAAGCACACCTGCTGACTTCCTGCTAATTGACTTTTTCTCTCTTCCTCACTTCTACTTTCTTCATGCTATAACTTTTTACCCCCTCCATGGACTGACCTTCTTTTCCAACTCTGTATTGCTCCCCGTCCACTGTTGCTGTTGCTGCCCACTCTCACTCGCTGTTGCTCTCTTTCTTTAACTCCTTCCCCGCCACAGTCGTCCTGACCAGTACTCGAGTTGAGGGGGGATGAGGGGAGATGGCATCCACCCTGAAATAAAAACGGTCCAAATCATCCCCCCCTGAAATAAAAACGGTCCAAATTTACCCCCCTGTAAAACTGCCATCCTGCCTTTCCATCCCTTATGTCATTTCATCAATTAATGTGGTTTTACTGTTATTTCAACATTTAGAGTCATCACCAGAAAAATAACACCAGAAAAAATAACTTATTTGACAATTTTCACCTGTTTCAAGTACATTTTCACTTGAAATAAATAGGGGAATCTGCCAGTGGGACAAGATTTATCTTCTCATTACAAGCAAAAAAATCTTGTTCCACTGGCAGATTTTTCTACTTATTTTAAGTGAAAATCTACTTGAAACAGGTGAAAATTGTTGTTTTTTCCAGTGATGAGTCTTGTTTTAAGTGTAATGAGATTTATTTATTTTTTACTAAAATGAGACATTTTAACTAGAAATAAGACAAATATTCTTGTTAAGATTTTGAGTTTTTGCAGTGATCCATTTTACTTATCCTGTGAAGGACAGAGTCATATTGATAAGTTCAGAAAACTGTTTTTTGTTTTTGTGTTTTGATGTAATTGATGTAAGTCCAGTGGATATTTAAAGCTTACAGAAGGCTGCATTTAACTGCTGCTATGTCATTCCTGCAGTATTTCTGCAGGTGTTTTGGTCACTGCTATTATTTGTAATATATTATATTATTTGCAATCAGCACAAATTATCTGTCCCCATATGATAAAATCCACCATCCCCCCTGATTTTCTTTTACAACTCGAGTACTGGTCCTGACCAAAGGATCTACCGTACTCATTATCAGTTGCTCGTCATACCGGTGGTCCAACAATTCAAAGCTGTTTCCGACAGATAGGTGCCCCAGCTAAAAGTATCACTAACCCTCTCACGCTCACTTTGTTGTGCACTTCATCTTCATACAGGCTCCGTAATGGCACAGCCCAGTGTATATTACAAAAAGGTGGGAGTGTTAGTTGATTACCGGTGAATGATCCTCTCCTTCTTGAGAGACTTCTATAGATTAGAAAATAATTATTGCTGTATTTCTCACTCCTCGTCATCTCTCCGTTCCCGATCCCCACGTGGCCTTGAGGTTGCTGTTCTTATGCTCAACTACAGCTGGGAAACTTATAGTACTTTTCCTCTTTCTCTAGGTTCAGTTCTGGCTATATATACTCACTGACGCAACATATCAGTGTGCAGTGTTTTGTTTGTTCTTTACTTTACATTTTGCAAAAAGTAGGAGCTCAGGTTCTTGTTAATAATGAGGCAACATCCCCTTGTGAATGTTTTTCAGTATTATGAAGAAAAACATATTTGTTGGCAGGGGCTGAATCTGATTCAGATGCTCATTTTGCTTCTTTTTCTTTTCTAAATTCTGCACCAGGAATCCTCTGCATGTTGGTGCTTGTCACGGGGAGGCTTGACAGGTGGCCGGACCAGCCTGTCACCCCATCGGCTGGTGACATTTGAGTGATATGAAAATGAATTTGCGTGCATGACGCTGGGGCTCGGTTATTCTTATTCAATTAAGTCCATGAACAAACTGTCTGTGTGTTTTTCTGGAGATAAAGTCATAGCTATTGACTTGTGACTAACAGGAGTGACGATTATGAAATCTGTTTTCCGCCGCACTATGAATGTTGAGCAGTTGCTTTGTCTATTTGCCAGGAAGGCGACAGACAAATATTCGATTATATCAGTGAAATGGGACTAAAGGGATAAAACAATAATAGCACAGCCAAAAGTTTAAGCACCAACCAATACTTCTGTAAATATCCCATGCTGGTTTTAAGACACTGGCTTGTGATAGCATTTGTAAAATGCTTATCTTTTCCGTTTTTCACTTTTATGGATATCACATTCTTTGCCCATGGGTATGAGTGTCTAAATTAAATGTAAAAGCACTGACCTGTTCACTCCCATGATGTTAACTTTGCACGGGTGCAAAAATGCATTTAAACTACAAAGTCAAAAATGTGGACATAAAAAGGCTCAGTGATCTTTTCAAGCTTGCTTCTGCTCAGTCTCAGTCCAGCAAGCCCATTTAGCTCCATCACCTGGAGCTCACAATCACACTATTGATCCATTGACTAGCTGGGCTTCATCTGTCCAACCCATCCACCTTTGAGCACTTCAATTATCAAAGCCATCACCGCCACACTGCTGTGAGTGGCAGCTTGTCCAACACTGTAATCTGTCAGGGAATGAGATACTGACCGCAACGTCACACTGCCAAATACTCCCCCATAAGTCACCTTGATTATGAAGAGCCATCAGGGGCTGACAGGATTGTGAAAAGGCCCAACTAGCCCCGGAGATCACTGCAGCTCCACTCAGCTTAACTACACAATCTACACAGCCCGTCCCAAACAAGAGGGGAGGAGATTTTATCATTAGTTTTCAACAGTGTTGGATACTGCAGAAGTTGGCATGACGATGTGGTGCTATTCTTATTTTATTAGATTTCTGATTTGGCGTTAGCTGGACATTGCCTCTCTTGGTCCAGTAATTGCTCTTGAATTACTTTTCACCTGGAGGGAAGATTAAAATCAATTTGTTAATTTTTTTTTTTTTTTACAAAAGCTCGGTCTAATTCTTGGGAACACACACTGTATTAATTATTGTATAATCAAATATTAGTCCTGATCCGCAGCTCATACATACAACTTTTCTTTTTTGTGTGTTTGAAGTTACCTTGTCCTCTCTTTGTGCCCTTATATTTTAATTAGGGATCAGTGGGTTTTTTTTATTACTATTTTTTCTATCTCTTCATAGCAGTAGTCGTTAGCGTACATGTGAGTAATTGAAAAACTGCAGAAGAGATGTGTCATGTCATGTAAATTGCAGGTATAATTACTGCGGATGCACAAAGTAATTGGAAATGCATGTTCCAATTAACTTTACCATGTGAGCCTAGGTGTTTTTATTCTCAGAAGAAAATCCTTTTCACACAGACCCAGGTGTCAGTGGAGGCTTCACAAACAAACTCCCCGTGGGGATGTCATGGACTCAAGAAAGTTTACTTTTCAAGTAATCTTTACTGTGTCATGGCTACCATAACATTTTCATCATTTTCATGTGACAATGAATAAATCTTGCCTCCAGCCTGCTCTTAGTGGGGGAGCTTAGCTTTCCTATATACATTTTATCTCCTCAGAGAATTATGAACGATGATGGATTTGGCTTTAAACATGTGTAAAAGGCTGCTTTTACTAAGAAAATTGAGAAAAACCCACAGCTACAGCTAGTTCAATTTTGACTCAAAGTCTGTAATAATAAAAATAAAAATAGTAATAACAATAATAACAGTAAAATCCTTGTTCTGTTTTGTGTTCATGCTATAGATTAACTCATGGATAACAAGAATGGCCAGTTTCCAGTGAACAGTTTAATTTACTCCATCTCTCTTTGATGTACAGGATGATGGACGGCATCCACATTGATAAAAACAAAGCAAAACCAAACAAAAAACAAAGATATCCAGCATAGCAAGCATAGCAATCTGAAAGTGCATAGAGCATTCTGTGTTCTTCATTCGGTACTCATTTCATCACTTTATTGTTTTATGATTGTGCTTCACTTATGACTGTGTTGCTTAGTATCACTGAAGCAAAGCAACATCAAAAATATTTCTAAACAGAATAATTTTTAAACCGCATGTATTAAATAGTTTGTTAATAATGACTTTTACTTCAAGAGAGATCACAAACAGGATTTCTACGGCAGTCTGTCAGACATGAGCCAACAGACTGGTCAGGGACAAGATAGCGATCAGAGATCCAGTCCGAGCTGGGCGAAGCAGCATTGCTGAATCGCCGCCCACACCACCGCACGTTTGCTCCGTAAAAAGATCAGATTTCTGGAGATTAGGGCTGTGGTGGGAGAGGAAGAGATGGAACATGTTTGTGTACATGTATGTCCACTTGTTTGTGTGTTTGAACCCCGGCAAGGCTGACTCTTGCTGACCGTCTCAGGTCCGGAGGTTTGTGGCTCAGAGCTGCAGTTACGGACGGAGGTGGTTTGGAACAGAGGCCGAGTGGACTTCATTCAAGGCAGAAATCCGTCACTGCTCTTCTGTCTTTGAGCACACCATGATGGCACCTAGGAATGGGCGATATTTTACCGTTCACGATATACCGTCAAAAAAATTCCTCACGGTAAGAATTTGTCATCTCGCGATAAAAACGATAAATTCCCGTTGATGAAGTTTTTGTGTAAAGCTGATTTATGATTCTGAGGTAAATCCACGCACAACGTACGTGAAGGAAGGAAGGAAGGAAGGAAGGAAGGAAGGAAGGAAGGAAGGAAGGAAGGAAGGAAGGAAGGAAGGAAGGAAGGAAGGAAGGAAGGAAGGAAGGAAGGAAGGAAGGAAAGGGGAGAAGGAAGGAAGGAAGGAAGGAAGGGAGGAGAAAGCAGGAGGAAAGAGGAAGGGAAAAAAGAAGGAAGGAAGGGAAAAAAGAAGGAAGGAAGGAAGGAAGGAAGGAAGGAAGGAAGGCAGGAAGGAAGGAAGGAAGGAAGGAAGGAAGGAAGGAAGGAAGGAAGGAAGGAAGGAAGGAAGGAAGGGAGGAGAAAGCAGGAGGAAAGAGGAAGGGAAGAAGGAAGGAGAGAGCAGGAGGAAAGAAGGAAGGAAAGAAGGAAGGAAGGAAGGAAGGAAGGAAGGAAGGAAGGAAGGAAGGAAGGAAGGAAGGAAGGAAGGAAGGAAGGAAGGAAGGAAGGAAGGAAGGAAGGGAGGAGAAAGCAGGAGGAAAGAGGAAGGGAAGAAGGAAGGAGAGAGCAGGAGGAAAGAAGGAAGGAAGGAAGGAAGGAAGGAAGGAAGGAAGGAAGGAAGGAAGGAAGGAAGGAAAGGGGAGAAGGAAGACAGAAAAGAGGAAGGGAAGAAGGAAGGAGAGAGCAGGAGGAAAGAAGGAAGGAAGGGAAAAAGAACGAAGGAAGGAAGGAAGGAAGGAAGGAAGGAAGGAAGGAAGGAAGGAAGGAAGGAAGGAAGGAAGGAAGGAAGGAAGGAAGGAAGGAAGGAAGGAAGGAAGGAAGGAAGGAACGTTTTTGTGTAACAAACATGGCAGATCTGAGAGCGAGATAGATTTATAGTTAAAACGGTGGAGTTGAATTGGTATCTTTTATCGTCATTTTTATCGTTATCGGGATAAATGCCAGAAATTATCGTGATACATTTTTTAGTCCATACCGCCCATCCCTAATGGCACCACTATTTTAGTACAAACGAGTAGCAATAAACTTACAAACTAGCTGAACCTCTTTAGGCTACAAGAACTCACTGGGGGTAGTCAGATTTAAAAAGAAGGGCTTTTTTTGGGGATATAAAAGAAAGGCTGTGAAAAGATAAAGGCTGTTTTGGGAAAATAGATTTTGCCTTTAATTACAATTGTACTATTTTCACAAGTTCCCTGTCTCACAAATATCTCTGTGATAAATTTCACAAAAAAAGTTTTTAATTGATTTTTTTTTTCCTTTTTGTCAGATGCTTTGCTTTCATTTGCATTCTGCTCGAGCTGTACTCACCCTTCTGCGATTACTAACAAGAAAACACAGTATTTCCCCAGTGCAATCCTTTGCTGAAACTTTTGCCCATTCACTTGTTCCATATCCATAATTTCCCTGAGCTGTAATTACCATAACAAAGATTTGGTGTCCTCTGGTGACATTGCTCAGTGAGCAAATTCAAACTCAATAGCTCTCAAATAGCATTTAATATAGACAAGAATTGTTTGGGATGTTGACAGCTTTATGATGGGCTGCAGATACGGTATAAAATGCACTGGATCAAACCCATTTTTTTTTTTACTGCAAAGTGCCTCTTTAAGTACCAGAAAAACAGAGTGGTGACAGACTCTTCACCCTGTTATCATGGTTAACCTTGTCTCACTTTAACAAAACATTGGGACTTTGAGATTTAATTGCGCATTAATGTCAAAAGATCAAGGAATCCCTCTAAGTTTCCACAACCAAATGATTCAGTTAAGAAAGCAGCTAGAAGATAAAAACTGGTCCCACATTGCCTATGTCACGCCTAAACAGCATTTTGTAATTCATCTCCTACACACTGTCAAACTGTACATGTAAGCATTCCATCCTGTTTCCGCTTACAGCAGATTTCGTAAGATAGTTAGTGAAAATAAATTTTGCTCTGTTAAAGTTCAATGTTTGTTAAACTCACCTCAGAAAAATGACACAAGAAAACAGCTCAGTGGCTCAGGTGCGAGCATGTTTCTCTTACACAGTAATAGATGACTCTTTATTCTGCAAGGCACTTGCAGGTTACACTGGAACTTTGTGGTACCATGGCTTCCTGTAGGTCAAAGATTGTGTAGCTGAGCTTCATTGTAGCATCTTCATATCGTTTTTATTCCTATATTCCTATTGTAACTAGGGCTGTGCGATTAATCGATTTTAAATCTAAATCGGATTTATTAATCAAAATCAATGTTAAAAAAGGAAAATCGGAAAATCGATTTTCCTTTTTTGCAGCTGGCTGCATTACAGACAGAGCCTGTCTCATCTTTGTTTGGTCAAGAAAATTGTAAATGTTGTCACTTTACTAAACTCAAGGTGGATTTACAGTATCTTTCAATTGCACTTCATTCCAAATAGGGAAATTTGTTTGCTATTTTTCTTTAAAAATAAAGATAAAATATTTGAAACAATTTATTCCATTGTCTTTTGTAGTTTTACCAAAAAAATCGAAATCGAAAATCGGGTTTTCAGAGAAAAAAATCGGGATTTTATTTTTGTCCAAAATCGCCCAGCCCTAATTGTAACATGTATTTATTTATTTAAACACGGATTAAATAATATCTTGTCTCCTTGGTTTCTGACTGATCTTTTGCAGTCCCTTGTCCTTTCGGTGCCAGGCCCTGTGCTTGAGGTCTGCCCGTACCGTGCCCGGCTCAGGTGTTGCAACAGATTGTCCATGCTGTTTCACAGAAGGAAGACTCCACCCTGCTCCTCTCCTCCGAAGTAATGCAGGGATTAGGATCTTTCCAGCCTTTTATCCAGAGCTAACACCTTTACCGTGACACCGGCTACACAAAACAAATGCTGGCTGAGCCTTGTAGCACACACGCACACAGCATGTTCCACAACATGGGCACTCTGACTGCGCCCGGGTGTCAGCACTACCCAACTCAATTACTTTAGTCTGCAGCGCACCGCTAATCTCCTCCCCTCTCCTCCTCTACCCTGCCGCCATTATTCCTGTACATCAACAGATTTGCATGTACTTTCATGCGACTATTTAGTTTGGTGTTTATTTTTAGAAGGCCATGCCTAATTAGGGGGAGCTGATGTAGAACACAAGCATAAACGGCAACATTAGTGCTAGCGCTAATGAGAGAAGATATTGTGGGTAAAGCTCAGTAATTTCATCCTGTACTCTATTATTATTCTTTCATTATCATCTCAGCGGATGGCTGACCCCTTCTACCTTTCTTGCCCCTGTCCTCTTCCTCTCTTTTTCTGAAGCCTCATGTTGCTTTTCTCCCTAGCGGGCAGCCGTTTAGTTATACATAGTTGTGTGTAAACATACACGTTTGTGACACCCTTGGCAGACTTTCATGACAAAGTGCAAACAACGATGCCATGATGCAATGATGTGAGAAAAACCGCTCAATCGGCCCCTCTACACCCATTTTTCATATCAGCCATCATATATAATTCCTCATCACCAGTCCAATACCCCAACGCGCCACGGTTCACCTCACTGGGAAGAGAAGACACAGTGAAGAGAATCAAAAGTAATCAGTGTACATCAGGGACGCTTCAAAAACCCCACGCCCGTGTTGCAGCAACAATTTCCCCAATCACTGCCTGATTTATCTCACTCTGATTTTATTTTTTATCCTAATAACACTCATCAGTTACTATAATGCACCTGGGCATGTTCCAAGCAGGCACTGAGGATTTCTGGTGCAAGGTGGTGTGATTAAATTGACTGGTAGGGTGAGACAGAATGGAGAAGTATTGCCCAAATTATGGGACACTCTGGCAATGTGTCCACGGAGGCAGGACAGGGGACGTATTGCTCTGGGCAGTCAGCTGTCGTGGGCTAAATGTGAGCCCGCCTCGTCATGGGCTCATTATCTTTATCAGTTTGCTCTTATTATGAGGACAGCGGTGAGTTGACAGCAGTTTAGATGACAATAACTCACCAGCAAAATATGCTCTTTCCTCTACCAGTAAGAAGACGCTGTATGTGCATTAACTCCATATTTGTAACAACATATCTATATTAACATACATTTGGCTACACTTTTTCCATCACAGTGGCCAATATTTTATAGACTGAAAGTTGTTTTTGGCAAAGCTTAATGAATATATTTCACATTTTAGCTTTTTTAGCTTTTTTGTCTTTTATCTATGATGTTTTTTTTTTACAGGACTGTCTCAGAAAATTAGAATATTGTGATTTTCTGTAATGCAATTAAAAAAAAACAAAAATGTCATACATTCTGGATTCATTACAAATCAACTGAAATATTGCAAGCCTTTTATTATTTTAATATTGCTGATCATGGTTTACAGCTTAAGAAAACTCAAATATCCTATCTCAAAAAACTAGAATGTTCTGGGAATCTTAATCTTAAAAGATAAAGATTCCCAGAATATTCAAATTAAAATATTATATTGAATATATTGAATATATTCAATATTAAAATAATAAAAGGCTTGCAATATTTCAGTTGATTTGTAATGAATCCAGAATGTATGACATTTTTGTTTTTTTAATTGCATTACAGAAAATAAAGAACTTTATCACAATATTCTAATTTTCTGAGACAGTCCTGTATTCTTGTGTACAGCACTTTGGTGGTTGTTTTAAAAGTGCTTAACAAATCAAATTGGACTGGATTGATATCAGATTTAAGAGGTGTATATTTTTTTTACTTCATGATGCCACTCGTATCCAGAAATGAAGTAGAGTTTCCTGGACTGGACTTCAGTGTAGGTGCAGGATGGTTTTCGAATTGTCATAGGGTACCTAGTCATTGGTGGCACGAAGCTGCAGGGAAGTGTGCTGTCATGCCTGTCTCCCCACTACCCCTTTCAGGCTGCGGCCCCTCTGTGCTCCTCTGCTTAATCAGTCTGCTCAGTATGCAGAACAGGCTCCCTGACGGCCCAGTGCACAGCCCCCGGTTGCTGACCTCCCCTAAAGCTCCGGTGCCGAGTCGGGCTGAGCTGTGCCCAGTCAGCCGGTGCCAGATGTCAGATGGAATGGATGACATAGATAGTTTTACAGATGCACAGCCAGTCTGGAATAGGTAGCTCTGGCAAAGGCTTTTTTCTTATTTTTTTTTGTTTAAGTTTGCTCATTGAGCAGCCAGATGGGTCTTGCTTGTTTGCGATAGGAGGATAAAAAAAAAAAAAATGAAAATTTTGAAACTGTGGATGGAATTTATCTCAAAAGCCTCTTTTAAAAAAAAAAAATTATCAGATACTTTGCAAAGCCTTTTTTTTTTTCAAAAGACAAACATTGAAATCTTGCAAGGGTTCTTCATATACCAGAAACCAGTTTAAAACCAACTTTAAATGCGCGCACACACACACACACACACACACACACACACACACAAGAAGTGCTTTGGAAATTTGGACTTCTTTGAACCAGAACTTGGTTGAAGATTAGAATGACTCATCTGGCTATTCAGAGTTAAAAGGGAGCAGAGAATATTCAAATGTTGCACGGTTTCCTTTGAACTGTTACGTTTGACTCTTTTTTTTTTTTTTTAATTATTATTCTGTAGCAGCGCTCAGCTTTGACCTTATCTATATTCGTTCGTCCATAATTCATAGTGAGAGCCAGCTAATGGGTGTTTTGGTAAAACAAATGTGTCCTAAAGTGGCAATCGAGAATTAAGCCCCCGAAGGAAACTTATGGCGGTGGACACCTTCTCTAGAAAAGAGTCCATGAGACCTGCTGATGTGATGGGCGTTTGACTAAGGTGACATCGTTTTTGTTCACAAACTGAACACGGAACTGACCCTCACTGTCCCCCACCCACCTATTCCCACACCTTCGTTAAGGCAGGGCTGATGTAATCCAAAGCAACGTAACACTCATAGCAATATATGGTGTTCAAACACATGTCAGGCAGTTTCCCCCAAGAAAGTCACGTAATAAAAAAAAAAAGAAGGGAGAATCTCCCTGGGAATTTAGAAGTCAAATTCTTGTCTGCCTCTCAGGATGTCACACTTTATAAGAAGTCTGGGTATTGATCTCTGGGAAGCAAGTCTGTCATTGTTGCTGCGTGCCTGGCCTTGAATCCCAACTCAGCGAGGACCCAGAGAGGATACTAAACCCCCCGAGGCTGATTAGAGGCATTTCACTGGGAGACTCTCAGGTCACTTTTTAAGCTCCTTCCTCAGCCCGCAAGCCTGCCATGTCGGAAAACTGAGACTTGGGGGAAATGATTCACTAGGAAAAAAGATGGGTTTTTCTTCCCGCTGCCGTTAACCTTTCAGTTACTATACTTTTTTTAGCTATTTTGAGGCACGTATGCGTGTGTGCAATGTTTCGCCACGTGGTTCTTAGTGTCACTGCTGTGCTCTGATTGTTCACATGGTCTGATTCTGTCATAAAATGGTTCCAGCCCACTCACGGCTGCAACAGAGAAAAGGTGGTGGCAGTCAAAAGTGGAGGGAGACCTTTTTTATTTTTATTTTGTAGATTTTTGTACTTTATTCCACTCTCCTCTGATCATACAGTATTTATATATTTATGGATCAAATATATTTTCTTTTGGCAGCACCCTTCTATTCATCAAGAGTTGTTCTGGAAGTCTATTTCATGTTTCACAGGCTCGGCCAAGACGGAAAAGGAAAACAAGAACTCAGTCAGACTGTAGTTTAAAAAAAAAAAAAAAAAAAAAAAAAGGTGAGAAGGTGAGAAAGTGGCTCTATGCCTAAGATTTTGCTGTGCGATTTAATCTTAAAGCTGGACAATATAGAGTTATTTTAATATAATACTATTCCTGATGTAATGGTCTAAATTACTATGGAGGGCTGAAGCAGATAACAACATCTGGTCACTCTAAAAGAATGCTAATGCTGAAATGAAATTTCTCCATACTGCGAAAAGGCATACAAAGGAATACAAAGTAAGGCAGAAATACCGGATTCATGCATTTTATTTTCTGGGAGATGACCCTTGTGTACGAAGCTAGCTTCTTTCTCTGCATTACAATGCCAGCATTTTAGCCTGTATAAAATCTGTTTTTCTCCCTATATCATGAAGAATCTTAAAGCATCTCGACCAGAGCTGTAAGGAAAGTAGGGTATGATAATACAAACTTTCTGTAAGATGTGATGACGAAAATTCACCTAAAACCTTAAAACAAGCTTTTAACAGTCTTAAAATGAACCTGTGGAGGAAGCCACTGCAGTTTTTAAGTAATTATATTTTCTTTTTCCTGTTTCCTTGACAAGCTACAAAAGCTCTAAAAAAATAAACAACAAAAAACTCTTATAAATTAAAAGTATGGAAATCTCTTCCTGCATGTTTTCATTTTTAAAAAGGTTTATTCATCACAAATGAGTTGATGTGCCAGTTGAATTTGAAGGAGCTGTCAGAAATTTAACCAATATGCATGACAAGAGATTGATAGATTGGAGCCGGGGGGGGGGGGGCAAGGGCTCCCATAAAGGTAAATAAAACTGTCAGGTTGTCCAAATGTAATGACTCTACTCTTGTTTTCAATAATACTGCAAAAGTTTAAGCCAGACGTGTCGGACTCCAGTCGCCGCTGTCCTGCATGTGTAAGGTGTTTCTCTGCATCAGCACACCTGATTCTAATTAACGGTCATCATCAGCATGTCATCAAGGTCTGGACAAGTCTGTTAATGACACAGTCATTTGTATCAGGGCGTGTTAAAGCAGGGAAACATTTCAAACATGCAGGACAGCGGACCCCGGGGACTGGAGTGATATCTTTTCATCAGTGCAGTGATTTCAGCTGAATATGGCTCTACATGTTATGCAGAGGTGGGTAGAGTAGCCAAAAATTGTACTCAAGTAAAAGTACTGTTACTTCAGAATAATATGACTCAAGTAGAAGTAAAAAGTAGTCATCCAAATAATTACTTGAGTAAAAGTAAAAAAGTACTTGGTGAAAAAAACTGCTCAAGTACTGAGTAACTGTTTAGTAACGTCTGATTTATTTTTTTAACACAATCATTCAGACAAAAGTACAAAATAATCATCTTCAGGCAAATTAAATCAATAAAATAATAACATAAATTAAAATTAATAAAAAATAGTTTAAATTAAAATAATCTTTAATTAAATTCAAGTACTTAAAATAATAAATAATAAAATAAATAAAATAATAACAGAATAAAAAAATAAATTAAGCACAAGTAGCACAGAATTTCAAGCCTTTGTACTTTTTTAACCAGGCAAAACCAGAACAAGCCCATGAACTCATAGAAACTCTGTGTGTGTTTGAGTTTGTGTAAATGTGACAAGACATGCAAAAACAAACATTTTTCCCAAAGAATCACTCAGTGATGTCATGAGATTGACGCGTACGCGGATAAAAGGGATAAAAGAAAAGTAACAGCTCAACGTAGCCTAATGTAGCAGAGTAAGAGTAACAGTTTCTCCTTCACAAATCTACTCAAGTAAAAGTAAAAAGTATAGTGATTCAAAACTACTCCTAAAAGTACAACATTTCCCAAAACTTACTCAAGTAAATGTAACGGAGTAAATGTAACTCGTTACTACCCACCTCTGATGTTATGGAATCATGGGGTGTACTTAAACACTGATTGATTTTTTTATGTTATATAATATGTCCTAGGTTATAATATAATATAATAATATTATCATTTCTATATGGGGCCCAATTTACACAATATGAAGACCTGCTAAAGAAGATGTTATTTTCTGAAACAGCATTTACGGCATTACATGACATCTTACACCTGCAGTCTTCATGTGGTTTGTTTCATCTGGTGTGAGCAAAGCAATTGCACTCAGGTATAGAATAAAGCAACTGGACGGACATATTCAAAGAGAAGAACAACTCTGGTTCAATCCTTCTGGTGAGAAAGCATAGAAAACCCGAAGAGGATCAAACGCTTGAACTTAAACGATTTCAAGATCACATGAAATACCTTCAACAGATGAGAATGTCACAACTTTATATGGGTTGATCCTGACCATTGGCATTCGTCTCCAATGGTCCAACTGTTCTGTCTTGTAGACAACCTAAGTGTTACCAGTCCAATCCAGTGTGTTGTCCAGATATCTGTTCTCCTCCCTCTCTATTTCTTCTTCAAGGATGGATATAGGGTCTGTCTTACTCCGGTTCCTTCTAATATCAACAATCATCTCTTTGTCTCATTCAAGTTTAGGGTGAGATGTTTATTCCAACACCATCCCGGAGCCCTCCAGTTCTCTGTCATAATAGTTGAACCGGAAGTCACATTACGGTTTAGGAGCAATTGCGTTAAATGCAAAGAAGTAATAAAAGAGCATGATCTTCACAGTGCTACGTTATTTACTCTCTAAGGTAGGTGGATGGTTGCATTGTCATCTCCAACCATATGATCGCAAGCAAAGTGCAGTGGAGGAACTTGTTTTGCTTATATTGGTGGGCCAATAATAGTTCAATTCAATTCAATTTTATTTATACAGCGTCTAATACAACAAAAGTTGTCTCTAGACGCTTTCCAGAGACCCATACCCAGAACATGACCCCCGAGCAGTTATTACATAATCAATTGCAGGTAAAAACTCCCCTAGTGGGAGAAAAACCTTAAGCCAAACAGTTGCAAGGAAAAACTCCCCTTTAGGAGGGAAGAAACCTTGAGCAGGACCAGGCTCATAAGGGGGGACCCTCCTGCCGAGGGCCAGACTGGGGTCAGGGACGGCAACAGCACAGCAGGCAGGTGGAAGCAGCGACGGGATGACCCGGGGTGGGGACCGCAGGCCAGCATGCAGCTCCCGAAGCTCCGGCCCAATCATCAAGTCCCAGGTTGGGGTGCAGGGTCGGGGAAAGGTTGAAAAGGGACAGGGCCAGGGAGAAGAGTCTTGACGGACAAACCTCTCCCCCGTCTGACCGGGCTGTTACCCTGCCCCCCTCACTCCCACACTGCAGGATCCGGTGTTGTGCATTCAGATAGTCAATAGTCTCTTAAGGACTTTAATTGTGTGTGATGTTAAGGAAGCTGGTCTATAGTTGTTCAACTGAATTGGAGTAACAGAAGAGGTGGACTTAGCTGAAGTTTAGGTATAGTTACCATATAAAATGTATCACAGCAATCAATGAGAGCAACATGACACCTGTGGCTGCTGAAAACAACGTTTAATATAAAGTCTGTTGAAGCATTTGAATGACTTCCTGATGTTTTGATAGTGACATATAGAATCTAAGGACACTCTGAGCTTTTTCCTATCCTGCTTTATTTTATTTTATCTCGGACAATATGAAGGCACAGGCAGTATCTTTCAACAAGGTCACCAACAATGGCTGAAGGCAGCAGACAGATTGAAGCAGCTTTGTAGGGTATAGAGTCTTGAAAAATTGTGACATATTTAAATGCTCAATTGCCTGCAATCAGCATGCTGTTGTACACGTTTTACCCTCAGAGGAATTTCTGCAAGAGTAAACAAAACAGGGACTTGATTAGACCTAAATTTGTGGCAAAGACCAGTGATCCATATTCATAATCCTTCAGACACAACAAGATCCATTGTAACTCCTCTTTCATGAGATGAGCTATCAACCATCTGAGTGAGATCAAGGGAGTCGATAATATTCAAAAAGTCTTTGACCAAAGGTCTCTTCTCGCATTGTAATGCATATCAAAATCATTGTTAGTGAAAAAGTTTTCTTGTATTCTTGTTGTGATGCAGATTTAGTGGTGCCATGCCATGGCTTCCATCTCTCAGCAGGTCAACGCAGGGCCAGGAAGTCTACTGGGGGCTAGAATGACCTTTACCTTATTGAGTTAAGCGTGATGAGATTACAGAATGGCCTCAACTGCCAGCCCCATTACCACCCTGTTCTCCATTCATGACCTCTGGCTGGGGCTAAATGCAAACCGTACGTGCATCCAGGCTGCACAAACACCCATCTATACACTCAAAATGGCAAGGTTATAGGTAATAAACCACCAAAACCTATTTAACATGGCACAAAAATAGAACACATGCAGTCCCAGATACATACAAATAGACTTTGGTTTTGTACTTTAATAACTGTCTACAGAGTAACTCGATTAAAGTTCATACGGTACAGGCTCCAGTGTTTGTGTACCCATTAAGGTTTACCTTATAGTAGTGTATGTACAAGCCTGTATTTATTGTGCAGCCGAGCTGGTCCGTTGGGCGAGCAAGCTCTCTCCTTCTTTCGCCTTGTCACATTTGTCTGTTCCTATCTGCCTCACAGTCTTCTCAGCCTCCCCCACACTCTGCCTGGGGAGTGATTAAATCAGTGTAGGCCTGTCTACAAGCTAAAGAAATTGGCATGCAAATACACTCACAAATACATACACTCACAAACACCCACACGGCCGCATTAACAGACGTACTTACGAATGGGGACATGGAACAGAACCTAACATGCAGACAGATATATGTTTACCTCCATCCCCTGACAAGTTTTTCAATGCAAAATCTCCAATATTAAGTCAGTCTTTAAATGGCCAGATCTCTTAGACTGCTACATTTGGACTGGGCTTAGCAGCTGGCTTGCTGTTTGCACACTGCAGCTGCTTGTACGTGTGTGTACATTACAATTAAAGATGCTCCTATAAAGGTGTATAAGATTTAGGGAGGAGCATTTTATGGGCTCCAGAGATTCAGTAGAAGGGAACTCACTACAATAACACCACTGCCAGCTTCAACCCGACTAAGTGGGGGATTGACCATAGGCAGGCCCGTCTTACAAGGGCAACCGCTGGTTACTGAAGTTGAGAGGTCTAAGGAGCCGGGAGCCTCGGGAAGACGGCATCATACGGCAGAGGCTGGGCAAAGACTCGCTCAGCATGATCTGAAGATAACTGCCGACTAAATTCACAACGTTCATGAAATGATCAGAGGGAGATTATAGATCTTGAGGGAGGAATTATGTCACCGGCAGCCCCGCTGATAGAGAAATATCTTAATTTTTATTTTTTGTAACATAAAATAAATAATGAATCTCTGGTTGTGTCTGAAATCAACCCCCACTCACTATTCTAGGGCATTATTCCACAGTCACTTGGAGTGAGTTCTACGTGGGGGGCTCTATCTGGAGATCATTAAGTGAACTAAAAAAAAATGAATTTTCCGACACTAGCACCGTTTTTGTTGTCAATAGTAACTGTGCCACTGATATAAAATGCAACAGATCAGTTGTACATTATTCATGATGCACTGTGGGAGAGATTGAGAAGACTACATATGGTATAAGCAATATCTCTACGTATTATGACAGCTCTACAAAATGGCAACTGCTCTGTATGTAGTCAATTTGTGACTGGGGTGAGTTCAGACAGTCCTTATGTATTCTTTAAGCCCATCACCAACATGCAGGAGCGGAAATGAAAAGAAGCAAATGTGACAAATTGAAACAATGCATTTTTACTTTCTTAGAAATGGTTTTTGCAGTGCAGTTATATGCACCGAGATTACATTCCAAGTTTTAAGGAAAGAATAAGTATGCAGGTCCGGATGTAGCAACTTAATGCAACAGAAAAGCTAACAGAGCAAGCTTCAAATTCTTGTGTTATGGTAAGGTTACCATACATTGGAGCTTCCTGTGGCAGCATGAGTAACATATGAAACACATGATGGGATTCTAAGTGTGAGAGATCGGTGGTAAGACGTGAGAGCGTGTGAACAGGTTGAATTGCATGATTCTCACAGCAAATGCCTCCGCCTTGGCAGCTCTGATGTTTGTTTTTTTTAAGAAACCCACAATGGGGAAATTGCAGACTCTGCTTTTAACCCATCTCTAGTTAGACTAGGAGCAGTGAGCTGCCATTTTTACAGCACCTGGGGAGCAGTTAGGGTTAAGGGCCTTGCTCAGGGGCCCAAAGTGGTTCACCTCGGTTACAATCCAGGGACTTGAACCTGAGCCATTTCAAGTGCATTACTAAATGTTTTAGTGCGAGTGAAAACAGTTTCAATGTTACGACATTAGTGTGCTAGCCACTCACTACTGGGTTAACTATTTATGTTAAAAGAGCCAAACCTTCATGTTTAAAATAAGACTGATTCCTAAAAACGCCACCAAAATGAGGTAATGTGAGAGTTCTTTTTCAAAGAACGCCCGCACGGTCAAAGATTGGAACAAGGATCTGATCAAAATTCAACAGAAGTGTTTATTGTACAGAACATGAGCTCATGGGTCTGCACCGACTACTTGGCAGGTGAAAAAAAAACATAAATGTTTACACTGACAAGTAAACATTTATACTATAGATGGAGTGCCTGGGTTAGAATTTGCCGCTCCCGTGGTTGGCTGACCCTTCATCCAATCCTACACCGGCTTTTCCTGAGAGAGAAGAAACTACAACCCCCAGCCTTCTATCTTGGTCTGTCACATGTCCTCTGTTCCAAACACATGGTCCACTAAGTGCAACTAGGTTAAAAAGAAAAAAACCCTATTGGCTGCAATTGTGATGTATAATGAAGATAATAAATACACTAATAAATGCAGAAAGATGGAATAAAGAATCAATGGCCAATTGGAAAGAAACATAAAACAATGCAACATAAGGCTATGGAAAAAAAAAAGAAATTGACATGAAAAATAAATCTAGTGAGCAATAACAAAATAAACCAAGGGAAATGGCTGGTATGAAAAGTCAGAAATTGTCAAGCTAACGGTTACCACTGTGGAAACTGCATAGTACCATCATAAAAAAACCCACCACTGCTGAGAAACGGGCTGAATCAGAATTCAATAAAAAAAAAGGTAACCGCTAAAAACGAATAAAATGCGGCAATCAAAAGTACAATAATACCAATGACAGCAGAGTCAGCATACACACAGCGCCCACAGTGTCCCTGAACAGCAGAGATTTCCTTTTGAAAAGTCCTTTGGAAGAATTATCACTAGATTCCTTCGTCATGACTTTTCCAAATCTAAAGACATCGCCCCTCGTCTATGGCGGCCTGGCTACTGCTCCTCGGGAACAGAAAGAGTGAGCTCGCAGTCGCTAACAAAGTTCAAAGATTAAAAATACTGAGCAAGACTTTCACACGAAGTGGAAGTACTTTCCTTTACTTAATTTTCAGAAGGCGTTGTATTGCGTCATTATCGTCCCATTTTGGAGTGGAACGCTTGGTTTGCTGGGGCGTAGGCAGGACTTCACCTTGTTCATAGCTCATGTGATCCATCTACACGTAGCCGACCCTATGGCGATGGCTCAGGTCTCGCTCCTCCCCGTGCTTCAAGACTGTAACCTTTTATCAGCAGGTTAGCTCTAACAACACACCGGGTGTTCATTTCCCTTGATCAGCCCCTAATCTCAGCAAGTCAGTCAGAAGAGATGGAGTTGTGGTTTAATCATTGCCGTCCATGATAAAGTTCAAGTCCAAATGTCTAAAGTGCATGCAAATCACTCACTATGATATTAAGTATGAAAAACACAAATTATGTTCACCTCACAGCAATAAGAACTCTATACATTTGGCACCAACACAACATTATGATTAAACTCACAATACATAAACAGCCGGGATCTACTGGATGATACGGAGTGATTTCTTTTCCGTGCTCGTTACTCCATTGTGATAGGCCAAATAGGAACTGGATATTTGGGAGACTGCCCTTTTCTTGTCATCACTCATTTTATAGTGTCACCACACAGCTGAAGACTTTGGCATATTATCTTCCTTTCTACGGCTAAAATAATCTGAAGCATTTCTGTGGGATTTGCTCACGGCCTCCAGTGAACAAGATCTGTCTTTTACTG